>NC_143195.1:4097500-4397500 GCF_051530095.1 Phoenix dactylifera | reverse complement strand
TGATCTCGATCCCATTTTTATCAACATAAGCTCGAATCCACTCGCCCTGTCCCAGAGATCCAACTCGAGCACATGCTGACAACACATTCACGAAAGTGCATTCGTCCGGCCACACATTGCCATACTGCATCTCTTGAAAGAGTGAAATCACTTCATCGAAACGACCTGTGCGGGCACACCCCGTGATCATGGCATTCCATGAGACAATATCTCTGACAGGCATCAAATTGAAAAGTTCCCTAGATTGGTCTACCAGTCCAAGATTCGAATAGCCCGAGATCATGAAGTTCCAAGTCTCCACATTCCTCTCAGACATTTTATCGAACAACTTGCGTGCTCGACCAACCAAGCCATGGGTTACAAAGGCATTAATCATAGCATTCCAGGAGATTACATCTTTCTGAGGCATTCTAGCAAACAGCTTGAGTGCCTCTGCCGTAAGTCCATTGATAGCGTAGGTGTGGAGTAGTGTGTTAAGGACGAAGATGTCGGACCCGAACCCGGTTTTGAGGATCCGGGCGTGGATCTGGAAGGCTTCGGGAAGGGCCGCGCAGGCCTTGAGGACAAAGGGAAATGTGTATTTATCGGGTCGGGTGGGGGAGTGGAGCATCCGATAGAAGAGCTGGAGGGCGGGCGCCGGGTCCGGCGCGCGGGCATGGGCCCGGATCATAGAGTTCCAGGCGAAGGAGGTTGGGGCGGGGAGGCGGGAGAAGAGGGAGTCGGCATAGGCGAGAGCTGGGAGCTCGTCGGTGGCGACGGCGGAGGAGAGAAGTCGGGCAGCGGCCGCCGGAGAGTGGATGAGGCCGGTCTTGATCATGTGGGCGTGGGACTGGTGGACCTCGGAGAGGTTGGTCGCCATGTCCGTGAAGGAGAGGATGGAGGGAGGCGGCAGAGGAGTGGCGGACATGGCGGTCGGCGACGGCGGAGGACGGGATTCACGTGGATAGTCTGGTGGAGTGTGACGGCGTCGTTCTATAACAGAGCCCTCATGGGCATTTCCGCAAATATCATAAGATATCTTCTACCTAAATGATATGATGATAATAATAAAGAATGTAATATATATTTATATCATGTTCTTAAGAAGTAACTTATCTTTAAGTTTTTGCAATTGAGAGAAACAAATTTGAGAATCGAGAAAAGTATGGTATTGGAGATTGAATGTGCCTATACCACTTGGTAGTCCCATCTTTTTTTTTCTTCTTTTTCTTCTTCAATATTTCTCAAGAAAATTTGTTAAAAGGGAACTCTGCGCGCGCGTGAGAGAGAGAGAGAGAGAGAGAGGGAGAGAGACTTGAGAAAAGTAACTAACATCATAATAGTTGCTATTTTTTTCTTATTTTATATTATAATATAGTTTATAATATTATTATTTTATAACTAAATAGTAATAAAGATGAACTTCTCTTTAAGTTTTGCAATTGAGAGAAACAAATTTCAGAATTGAGAAAAATAAAGTATTAGAGATTGATTATGCCTTAACCACTTGGTAGTTTCATCTTTTTCCTTCTTTTCTTCTTCATTTTTTCTCAAAAAAAATTGTTGAAGAGGAGCCGTGAGAGAGAGAGAGGATGACACTTGAGAGAAATAAATAACATTATAATGGTTGTTATTTTTTTTTCTTATTTTATATATTACATATATTATATATATATATATATATAGTTTATAATAATATTATTTTATAACTAAATAGTAATGATGATGAACAAGTGGTTAAGTCATTGAGAGACATAAAATTAAGAATTGAGAAAAATAAGATGTTGGAGATTCATTGTGCCTTAACCACTTGGTAGTCTATTTTCTTATTCAATATTTTTTCAAAAAAATTTGTTGAAGGTAACTCCGTGTTTGTCAGAGAGAGGATAAGACTTGAGAGAAATAAATAACATTATAATGGTTGTTATTTTTTTCTTATTTTATATATACATACATATATATATATATATAGTTTATAATATTATTATTTTATAACTAAATAGTAGTGATGATGAACTTACCTTTAAGTCTTTGTAATTGGGAGACATAAATTTAAGAATTGAGAAAAATAAGATGTTGGAGATTGATGGTGCCTTAACTACTTGGTTGTCCCATCTTTTTTCTTCTTTTCTTCTTCAATTTTTCTTAAGAAAATTTGTTGAAAAGGAGTTGTGAGAGGGAAAGGATGAGACTTGAGAGAAATAAATAACATTATAATGATTGTTATTTTTTTATTTTATATATACATATATATATATATAGTTTATAATATTATTATTTTACAACTAAATAGTAGTGATGATGAACTTACCTTTAAGTCTTTGCAATTGAGAGACGTAAATTTAAGAATTGAGAAAAATAGGATGTTGGAGATTGATGGTGCCTTAACTAGTTGGTTGTCCCATCTTTTTTCTTCTTTTCTTCTTCAAGTTTTCTCAAGAAAATTTGTTGAAGAGGAGTTGTGAGAGGGAAAGGATGAGACTTGAGAGAAATAAATAGCATTATAATGATTGTTATTTTTTTTATTTTATATATACACATATATATATAGTTTATAATATTAATTATTATTTTATAACTAAAATCGTACTTGACCCTTTTATATCTTGTTGCATGAGAATTCTCTTGTCCATTTAACAAAATACTACTTTCGATCCAAAATCGATGAGAGGATGATTGATCACCAAACAACATGTCCTTTTTTTTTTTTATAATCTCAAGTAATTAAGCAGGAAATTTTGAATGGTTTGTTTTTTAAAAAATAAAAGAGAATTTACAGGATCAGCTTGCCGAATCCAAAGTCCATTGTAGCGACAGCCAATGACTTGGTCAAACAGCTGTCTCCAATTTACCATTAATCCTGCAACCAATCTGTCAGGGTCTGAAAGGCTTTCGTGGTTCAAAAAGCTTGGATGATACCAACAAAAGTTGGCTGCGAAATGTTGCTCGTGGGGTCCATCATAGAACGACTTCCACAGCTAAGAGTGGCTGCAGTTGACTCGAAAGTCCATCTCCCACTACCTCCATCCATAGAAACTTAAACGAAAGAGACCAATAACTAGCTACAGAAAAGAGAAGAAGAGAGAAAAAAATATACTCTATACAGTATGCACCATGTAGGTGTATATACTACAAATTATAGCCGCTCGTTTCTGTAAGTCTTATTCATCAAGCGCTCATTTCAGTATAAGACTACATGAATGAGCAATCGTGATTATCGGTGTGCATGGCCACGTGGTGCATGTAGTATAGAATAAGAGAGAGAGAGAGATTACCCTTGACTTAAAGACTTCTGTTTGGAGAGTATAATTAATGAGGGCGGCACTAGAAGGTCAAGAAATACGAAGAGCTCTAACCATTGTTTCTAGATTTCAGAAAATATCTAGAAATGGTATCTTGACTCACTGCCGTCCTCTAATGATAGCCAATGGTTAGAGCTCGAAACAATGGACCACAGCGTGGCCTACACCATCAATAACAAATTAACAAAATCTAGTGGATGAATGGTGAATGGAAGACTCAGTCTTCAAAGATCATTAGTGGAGTCTATTAGTATGATGATTTAAATCGCTGTCATCCCATCCATTCATCCGCTGATTGTGGCATCGAGGAAGCTAAGTGAGGTCAGTCAATAAGATGGATTACAGCAATGAGGAGGGACACCATTGGAGACTTGGAAATGGGATACAAATCATTATGGAGGGTTGGCTTGCATTTGTGATGCTTGCTGCCGTTAGTAAGAAAGTAGAATGTGAGGTCATGGGGCATTTTACTATGTGCTGAGGTGGCTTGGAAGTTAAAAAGAAGACAAGGAATTGAACAACGTTTTAGGATGCAGACAACGCCGGCAGCTTCCAGAGGTTACAAGGGCTTGCAGGTCATGATATAGTCGTTGCCTGAAGAGAAAAATAAAATGTTGAAGGGTTTCCATGAATGAATGTTGGACTGCTGGCTTCTGGTCGTTGGTAGAAACTCTACTCTCCAATTCTAAAAGAAAAGCCAGGTTTTTACCAGTCTGGGTCAAGGCCGGGGGGTGGGGGGGCGGGTCCAAGCTTCTCATAGACCGGACACAATCACTAACTCCATTCTAATGGTTGAACTTGGAGAGGAAATAACAAATGGTGGAATATTTTCCAAGTTATGTCATGGCCCTTCGACTGGTCAAAATATCTTGGCCCCTCATCTTTGGTGCTAATGATGATACTTCATTATATTCTTTATCTTATAATTTGTTCATGCACCAAGATTAGCAGCTTAAGAAACGTTACCTGCCTGCCTGCTGCTGCTGCTGCTGCAATTAGTATACGTATTAATAAACTGGTGAGCAAAAGTTTTGTATTAAAGAACATAGGGTTTGCAGAATAAATCCACTTTATTTTCATATTTTTCATGCAAAGATGGATTACTAGTTTGATTTTCTTGAAATGGACTGTGTTAGACTTGATCATTATCATTATTTTCCTACCTCAAAGGATGCATAAATTTTGGAATACAAAATTTTGCCATGAGTGTGCAGGAATATAATGATCGAATAATTCATTACTGCTAATTGATGCAAAGATAGAAGGGCAAATGACCTATTTTTGAAAAAAAAAAATAAATATTTTACCTAGCTGAATTCAAAAAAAAAAAAAAAAAGTAGGGCCCAAGGAGTAGGGGGTGTCAAAACCATAACATGAAGTTACCCAAAAGAAGGCTCGGTGATTTGAACATGGTATTATAGGTGCACATTTAGGATTCAATCATGGACTAGAAGAACAAATATGAGAAAAGAATAGGTGGTGTACATTTATACAACAGAGATCAACTTTACCTATCGAAATATTTACCATCTCAAACTTCTCCTTAACTTGGAGAGAAGAAACATAAAAGAAACTTGGTGAAAAAATGTCAACAAGTTATCTTGTAGATGGAATGTATCCATTAATTGTCCTCTTTTTAATTAGTAAGAAAAGATAAATCTATATTACTTAGTAATTTATAGGAACAATTAATTTTAATTGTAAATGATTAGTTGCTTCCTTTCCAAACCAACTGCATGAGTTAGCTTAAACAGGCTCTCGGGATCGTCTTTATATGAAACAATCAAGAGGTTTGTCAATATATGTTGCCTATAATGCATTATCAGATGTTCTTAAGCCAAATTAAAAACTTAACTATTAGGGCTCGTTTGGTTCGCGGGAAGCATTTTCCTTCCTAGGAATATGATTCCTGGGAAACAAATTCCTAGGAAGAGAATGCCTAGGAAAGTATTTTTGGCATATTTGGTTGACCATGGGAAAGTGACAAATTTCCAAGGTGCTTATGTTTGGTTGGCCATCCACTTTCCTAGGAAAGTTATATATAATTCCTATTATGCCCTTAATAAAAATTAGGTTTTTAATGCCTCTTTAATGCTTCTTTAATGTTGAAGGGACTTTTTGGGAAAAAGTAAAAATGGAGTGATTCCCGCCTCATGGGAAAGACTTTCCCATGAAATGTGGGAATCACATTCCCATGGGAATATAACTTTCCCTTCTCTCTCCTTTGAAAACTCCAACCAAACAAGAGGCATCTCATTACTTTCCCGTTGACCACACTTTCCCCCCTTCTTTTCCCGCGAACCAAACGAGCCCTTAAAGATTGCATAAAGATTGCTTCTAACGGGAAGCTTTTTTGGTTTAAGAGGCTGATTTGCTGTTATGCTTAAGTTGAGCTAACGAGTTCTTCAATTTTTAGAGAGGGTTTGCAATATATATACGCGTACCCATATTTTCATTACCTAAATTAAAATTGAATGGACAGGAGTTCTTGAAAAACTATATTTCCATCAACTTCAGAGGTTGGTTTCCACCTATTAGTATAGGATTGTTCGCAAATGGTTGCTACTTGCATTCTTTTGAGATGACATATGCTTAGAGAAGTAAATTGTGCGGCTAATTAAATTGCGACTTATGGTCAATCATATAGGAATTACTTTATGAACTTGTACTTCTGTGGCTTCTGCATAGTTTTTGAATATTTTGCATGTTGATTCTTGTTGACTCATTCCATATTTTCCTTTCTTTTTCTTGTTTTTTTCCAAATTAAGCAACAAGAATAATGATAGATGGATTGATTGCCATTTAACTTTTAATCTTTACAGGTTAGCATTGTACAATTAGGCTCTTGCACACAGTTAGACCTATTTCTGCTCACAGTTATGGTTATTTCTATAGGCAGGGTTAACTATGTCGTACATAAGCTACTACAGATTAATCATAAAATGGCCATCCAAACCAGAAGGATTGAAATTTTTAGTCAAATATGGATTAAACATAAAATAGCAATTAATGGAACTAATGGAACTCAATTTAGTCATCCATCTATTCTCCTATTTATCCAGCAATTGATTGAATAAAGAAAATGACTTCTTTCCCTTGCAATATTTGATCATAGAGAACTTATTGTACCATCACATGATACAAAGCCCAAATTATCTGTACATGATCTGAATTATGTCCTGTTAGTGTGTCATAAATCATGTTTTGTTATCTCTTAACGCAGTCTTCTTTAGTAACATCTCATATTACATCCATTTGGAGTTTGGCTCTTAAACTTTTCCCTCTTGTCCTTGTTGGTAGTTTCCTGCTTTTCTTCCTCTGACAAAGGAGCAAACAATGCAATTCACTGTCAAAGGAAAACTCCAAAATCTTTAGAGGACCAGTTCTTGGGAGTGATTTGGCTGACTGAGTCCACTTCCAGGAAGCCACAATCACTTCAAAAATCCACAAATAAGATTGGTCAAGAATATTAATATACTTGCTATGTATCAAAAACAAAATAGAATAATATACTTGCTCTCAATTAATTATATCCCAACATTCCATAAGTGCTGGTTTTAAAGCAACAGGCCACATCATCCATAATTTCCCTCTAGCAAACAGATCGAGTAAACAATGGCCCCAAATCTTCAGCCATATCCTTACTCGCAAATAATCCAATTTAATGAACCAGACTAGACCCCATTCCTTTTGGCACTCTCCATGGTTTGAAGGAGTCAGTTCCTCGGGCTCAACAAGAAAAAAATAATAATAATACAAGGTGAGGAAAACTCCACAGCTCCTTCCTCCCATCACGTACCTCTCTCCTTTATCTTGTGGGGTCAAGAGTCCGATGACTCATGAGAGTCCATACTAGTTTTTTTTTTTTTTCCCCAAAACGCGTTCGTCCATATACATGGCCCCACCAACCATTCTCCCCTCCTCCTTGCCGCGGCCAGGCTCTCTTCTTATATGTAACTCTTAAACCTCTCCGTAAGAGATTCAGAAGAGAAAGATAAGTAGAAAGAAGCCTAAACTTTGCGTGATATTTATTGGATTCCAAGAAGTAGTAAGAACAAAAGTGGAGGAATGGAGAGAAGCGGTTCAGAGCCGGCGCTCCCGGGATTCCGGTTCCATCCGACCGAGGAGGAGCTCCTCGACTTCTACCTCAAGCGGGTGGCCCTCGGGAAGAAGCTCAACTTTGACATCATCGGCACCCTCAATCTCTACCGCCACGACCCCTGGGAACTCCCTGGTATGCATGCATACTCTTGCCATCATCCTATTTAAACAAGGATTTAATGATATGTTCATATATGTTATATATTTATCTAAGTATGGGTGGGAAATGATATGGGTGGCAGGGTTGGCGAAGATAGGGGAGAGGGAGTGGTATTTCTTTGTGCCGAGGGACAGGAAGAGCGGGAACGGGGGGAGGCCGAACCGGACGACGGAGCGGGGGTTCTGGAAGGCGACCGGGTCGGACCGGCCGATCCGGAGCACGGCCGAACCGAGGCGGCTCATCGGGCTGAAGAAGACGCTGGTCTTCTACGAGGGGCGGGCTCCCCGTGGAACCAAGACCGACTGGGTTATGAACGAATATCGCCTCCCCGACGCTCCTGCTTCCAACACCGCTGTTCCTCCCAAGGTACTCAATGCATGCATGCATGTATGTATGTATGTATGTATGTATGTCTTCTATGTATTTACATCATGGAGTATGTCATGTTTTGGATCCTATGTAGAACATGAATCTTTCTTTCGAGAAAAAAATGACTCATGATGTCAACCCCTCGTTGGGGTTGACGAGCAGGTCAACATGAGCTGGATTCAAAGCATTAAAAAAGCCGAAACATTTTACCAAACAACCGAACAAGGCATGCCTAACTGCCTGCCTGAAATTTCCTAGCGTCTTAGGACGTAGGTTGGTGTACTTGGAAGTCAATAGGACTGGGAGCATGTCATCCTTCAAAAGCTTTTAAGAAGGAAACGAAGCTTTACTCACAAGAGTCAAGCTCTTCTCCTTTGTATTTGTCTTGAGAAGTCTCCGAAATTGTTGTCGCAGGTCTATATGGTATACATCTACAAGGAAGCCATGCAAAGAAATGTCAAATTGAATGCATTGTTTAAACAAGTCTCTGTAGCAATTGAAGAAGCTATCAATGCGATATAGTGATAGAACTGATCTGGTTATGCGCCACAATTGTGCAGGAGGATATAGTATTGTGCAAAATCTATAGGAAAGCTACATCATTAAAGGAGTTGGAGCAGAGAGCAGCCATGGAAGAAGGCCTGAGAGAATCACAAGCCTGCATGTTCATGGTGGATAATGCGTCGTCAGATGATCAGGAAAATTATCAAAGTGCATCAGTGGCTTTGGACAATGGAGATCTAAAGGTGATAAAAGAAGAGACCCAGAAGGAGGTAGAACTCACATCCGCATCCGTTCGACAAATAGTGAATCTCCCAGATCTTCAAGTTCCAAAGTATAGCTTGGATTGGATGCAGGATCCTTTATCTACTCAGTTGCGTAGCCCATGGCTAGACCAATGGTTTCCATATGCGAATTTGCCGTACTTCTAAATATAAAGTGCTCACTGATTTGTGTACAAAGATGGAATGCATCAGATCATCCGATGGCATCTGAATAAGGACCGGCAAAACGTGTATCACCATAGATCAAAAGACTGGAATGCGCTGATATTTCTTTTTCTATTTCTTTCTTTCTTTTTTGTACTTTAAGAGGTGGATAGGCCCACAGCTCGTTCTCCGATTAATTTCTTAGTTTAACGGGAAGGGTTAATTTCTTGGTGTAAGGGCAAGGGAACTGACAAGTATAACCCAGAATGTCAACAAAAAAAACTAGCCGAATTAGTATTATTTCGGTTTCTTGATTATATGTAAGTACCAAAGATCTACCAAACGAATAACTAATGTGATTAAACACACGCCTACATAAGTCGTCACATACTCCTCCCATTTAAGCCCCAACGTCCTCGTCAGGGTAAGGGTTCAAATCCATTCAAATCTAATCACAAGCACCATGATTAGCCCATGGTCGGCCCCAATGGATCCGTGTTACAGTATTCCCTAGTCTACATAGGTTATGAGCTGAATCTGCTCTGACATCATTTGTAACAACCCAAAACCTCACTCAAATGGCCCTACCTCTAATGCAGGAATATCTGATTGCGTTGAATTATTTGATCATGCAATAGGGTAACAAGTGACCCTACCTCTAATGCAGCTATGACTCTATCCATGATGTTGCTATTTTCTATCCGACCTCTACAAGCGATGGATATTGCTCATTGGAATTAGAATCTCATTACCAAGGTATGGATATTTGAAATGAGAAAATATATATTGCATAGACTTCCCATTGCTACAAAGCCCATCCATCCTATTTCAAGATGAAAGCCCGATCGATTTCATTTTCCTAGTTAGATCCATTAACTATCCATAAAAATGTGAAAAGATGGTCCCTGAACATGATCATCTAAATCCGCAGCAGTCTCAACTACAATTACTTACTCTATCCGTGTTTATTGATTACATGATTATTGATTAGTCGAGCTATACATCAGAAAGTTTGCTTAAGTACTTTACTGGAAAACAAATTGTTTGCTGAAACAAAAATGCTATTCTTGAAGGAGCTTGGGGACTTACTTTAGAACAAAAAACGAAAATAGATGTTAGGAGATTGAAGAAGAAATACCTTTCATCTCCACAATGGGCAAATCCATTCAGTAACTTACTCTATCCGTGTTTATTAATTACATGATTATCGGTTAGTTGGGCTATACATTAGAAAGCTTGCTTGAGTACTTACTGAAAAACAAAATGCTTGCCAAAATAAAAAGGTTTGATGAGCCACTTGTTAGCAATATATCATATAAATAAACAATAAATCTATTAATTCAATTAAAGGAAAATCTTAAAGGGAATAATATACATGATATTATTCGGCATCCAAATAATTCTATTTCTGCAAAATAAATTTATTCTAGCACAAAATAAATCTATGCATTTAATAAATTTATATTATAGAATTTCAAATCCTACAAATCTACTAATATTAAATTAAAAACAAAAATAGAAGAAAGTAGCCTGATTGAAGGCAGGTCGAAGCGCGTAGACGCTGTTCCAAAGAAGTATTTGCCCCCACGTACGGGTCACCCGGCAATCCTTCTCGGAGATACGACGACCCTACAACTTCTTCTTCGGCACGTCTCGGAAGAAGTCAAAGCGAACCCGATCGGACCTGCAGATCCAGCAAAGAACGGAATGAAAAGAACTAAACAAACTTAATAAAAATGTAAAAACAAAATTTGGAAGTGGCTAAGAGGGAGAAGAATTTTTTCAGAATTTTTTCACTATTTTTCTCAAATTTTTCGTGCTCCCAAAGAGATGAAATCAAGGGATTTAAATAGGGGTTTTTACAGGGGCAATTTGGTCTTTTGCGGACACGTTTTCAAATGCGTCCGTTTTCAAATGCGTAACGCCCGCTGGGCGTTACCTTTTTCTCAAACGCGCACGTGGCCCGAGATTTTGGCCGCGTGCGCATTTAAGTTTTTTTTTTTCAACAATCCCCCACAAAAAACTTAAATAATTTTAAAATCAAAATAAAATGCTGGATATCTTATATTATGTAATAGGTGTAGGTACCTTTTGGTTTGAACCTTCACTTAGTGACAATTGATTACATCTGTGGAGCCAAGGTGGTCTTAACCTTGAACCTCGGTCCATGGCTCAGATTAAATCAACAGCACACATAATATAGCCCGATCTGGGTTCTAAGCGGGTTGCGCTGTTATGGCCATGCGCAGATATCTATCATGTGCTTTTTAGGGAATCGCCCATTTCCCATAATCGCGGCCTCACGACTGCACATATAGGTGAGTCCTAATAAGGAAGCTCCAGCCACTTGGGTCTCGGACTCATTAAGAATTATACAAACGAACTCATCCTACCGCTTGCTTTTATGAGCACTAGCGCCATAGGGATGAGGAAAATATGAAATAGTGCTCCTCTTAGTCACACTCCGGTTTGTTGCTACCCATTGAACCTTTTAAGGTTGGGTTCCCACCGTGGTGATCTATCTTTATGGGCTAAGCCCCATCCCCCTCGACGACTCTAGAACTACTATTCTAGACAAGCCTTTAGTAAGCTGATCAGCCAAGTTATTTTCTGATTTAACAAAATTTAAGGCAATAACATTATTTTTCAATTTATATCTCAATGATTTATGACGTACTTTTAAGTGCCTGTTCATTTTTACATTGGCATTTTCTTGGTTGCATTTATCCATTGCAGATTTACAATCACAATGTAAGGAGACAGGTGGTAAAGGTGACTCATCTACAGGAAGGTCTATTAGTAGATCTCTGAGCCACTCAGCCTCAGTGCTAGTAGTGTCTAAAGCTATCAGTTCAGACTCCATGGTACTCCTAGATATCAAGGTTTGTTTGGTGGATTTCCAAGATACAGCAGCACCTCCTAGGAAAAAGACATATCCTGTGGTGGATTTAACATCTAAGGTATCGCTGATCCAGTTGGCATCACTATAACCTTCTAGAACAGCAGGAAACCCACTAAAGTGCAAACTATAGGACTTGGTACCCTTAAGATACCTAAGGATCCTTTCTAATGCTGTCCAATGATCTCTATTTGGATTAACAGTATATTTACTAAGTCTATTTACAGCATATGCTATGTCTGGCCTAGTGTAGTTAGTTAGGAATCCTAGTGAGCCTATGATTTGAGCATATAGGCTTTGAAGGACAGGAGTTCCTAAGTTCTTCTTAAGATGAGTAGAGGGATCAAATGGAGTAGAGACAGGCTGACAATCGGAATAATTAAATTTATTGAGTATCTTATCAACATAATGACTTTGGGATAACTCAATACTATTTGCACTTCTAATTATTTTGGTATTTAAAATTAAGTCAGCTTGTCCCAAGTCTTTCATATCAAACTTATGACTTAAAAATTGTTTTACTTCATCAATTATCTGAAGATCTGTCCCAAAGATCAGTATATCATCTACATAGAGGCACAAGATCACAAATTTGTGTCCAACTCTCTTGTGGTATACACATTCATCTGTACTATTGATTTCAAATCCAAATGTCAGTATGGTTTCATCAAATTTTAAGTGCCATCGCTTGGGTGCTTGTTTAAGACCATAAAGAGATCTGACTAGTCTGCAAACTTTATTTTCTTGGCCTGGGGTTTTAAATCCCTCTGGTTGGTCCATATAAATTTCTTCATTTAAGTCTCCATTTAGAAAAGCTGTCTTAACATCCATCTGATGAATCACTAATTTATGAATGGAGGCTAATGCTATAAGGACCCTAATAGTAGTAATCCTAGCTACAGGTGCATAAACATCAAAGAAATCTACACCAGGTCTCTGAGTAAAACTCTTGGCAACTAATCTAGCCTTAAATTTATCTACAGAGCCATCAGGCCTAAGTTTCTTCTTAAAGATCCATTTGCATCCTATTGTTTTACAACCAGGAGGAAGATTAGTCAATTCCCAAGTATGGTTTTGGATAATTGATTGCATCTCATTGTCCACAGCTTCTCTCCAAAAAGATGAATCCAAAGATTTCATTGCGTCCTCAAAGATAGTTGGAGAGTCTTCTATTAGGAAGGTATAAAAATCATCTCCAAATGTTTTCTCTACCCTGGATCTTTTACTCCTCCTAGGTCCTGCTTCTACTTCTATTTCTCTTGTCCTTATTCTACTAGAGCTACTAGCTATACCGCTATCTACTCTAGTCTTAAGTGGAAAGGTGTCTTCAAAATATGTTGTATCTCTGGCTTCTATGATAGTGTTGTTACTAATATTATTTACTTCTGAACTTATCACCAGAAATCTATTGGCATTACTATTGGCTGCATAACCTATGAATATGGCATCCACTGTTTTAGGCCCTATTTTCTTTCTCTTAAAATCAGGTATTTTTACTTTTGCCAAACACCCCCACACATTTAAATAGCTAAGATTAGGTTTTCTATGTTTCCAAACTTCATATGGGGTTAGATCATTATTTTTAGAGGGAATCCTATTAAGGATATAACAGGCTGAAACAAGAGCTTCCCCCCACAAATTTTCTGGCACTCCTGAGCTTATAAGCATGGAGTTCACCATATCCATTAAAGTCCTATTCTTCCTTTCTGCTACTCCATTTGATTGGGGAGAATAGGGTGCAGTCACTTCATGAATGATTCCATGATCTTCACAAAATTGAGTTATATCATTGGATGTATATTCACCTCCCCGATCTGATCTAAGAATTTTAATTTTCTTTTCTTGTTGGTTCTCAGCTTCGATCTTAAATATTTTAAATTTGCTGAGCACCTCATCCTTGGTTTTAATTAGATAGATATAACAGAATTTGGATAGATCATCTATGAAGGTCACAAAATATTTGTTACCTCCTCTAGAAGTTCTACCAGAGTCACAAACATCACTATGGATCAACTCTAATAGATCTGAATCCCTATTAACGAATTTAAAAGGCTTTCTAGGGAGTTTAGCTTCTACACAAATTTGACATTTCTCATGGTTCTTAAGATCACTTTTTGGTATTAGATTTAGGTTCATAAGTTGCTTAATTGAATTATAATTTACATGACCTAATCTACCATGCCAAATAGAAGGGGGTTCTATATTCATAATCAAAGGATTTTCATTTATTAAAGGAGCTATTACATTCAACTTGAACAATCCTTCACTAAGGAATCCTTTTCCAATAAACATTACACCATGAGAAATTATAACCTTATTGGACTCAAAAACAAGACGAAAGCCTTGCTGGACAAGCAAGGAACCACTAATGAGATTTCTCCTAACAATTGGAACATTTTGGACGCCGTGCAGGGACAGGACTTTTCCAGATGTAAGCTTTAAGTCCACACGTCCTACTCCTAACACACGTGCCTTCGAGTTGTTTGCCATGATCACAGCTCCTCCACTTGAGATCTGGTAAGAAGAAAACCAGGAGCGATCCGAACAAATATGAATACCAGCTCCGGTATCAATCCACCAATCAAGTGCTTGTAAAGTCATGTTAACTTCAGGAGTGAAGGAAACAGACCTGAAAGCTGTCTCAGAGGAGCCAGCGCCGGAAGTCACCATGTTGACTTGAGCACTGGATGTGTGTGGACCCTTCTTCTTAGATTGAAGAGGTGCAGTTTTCTTATAGAAGCACTGGGGAGACAAATGGTTGGTCCGACCACACACATAACAAAAACGAGCACCACCTTCCTCTTTCTTCTTCTTCTGCTCCTGGGATTGAATAGGCTTCCCATTGTAGTGGTGGTTAGAGTTTCTAGGGTTGTAGGGTTTCTTCTTGAAATTCTTACGGAAGGGTCGGTTCTGATTTTTCTTAGGAGGAGCCTCTACATTATATGCATTATTTTTGGGTCCAGTAGAGGTATTATTTCTGAGCCTATGCTGCTCTTCAATCCTAATAGAGTTTAAGACTTGGGTTAGGGTGAGAACCCCTTGGGTATGGCTCAGGGTCTTGGCAAAATCAGACCAGGAAGTACATAGTTTATCTATCAGACAGGCTACTTGGAATGATTCATCCAAATTGGTTCCATTAGTCCTAAGCTGGTGGATCAGGATTTCAAATTCATGAATTTGGTCATTCATAGGCTTTGAGTCCACCATCCTAAACTTATTGAAATCGAAGGCCTTGAACCTCTTTACCCCAGCATCATCAAGACCATATTTGCTATCTAGGGTGTCCCAGAGTTTTTTGGCACTCTTGGCTGTGTAATAGATATCATATAGCCTCTCAGAAAGAGCACCTAGGATTCTATGGATACAATGATAATCTATCTCATCAGGTGTCCTAGAGGGTGTGCCAGTGGAGGCAGAATGTTCAGTGTTGGAAGAGGTAGTTGGGTTGGACCCATTATCAACTTCGGTAGTACTTTCACCTATGGCTGAGATTAACCCTAATGTGGTGAGCCAGAACCGCATTTGGTTCTGCCACCTCCTAAAGTTATGGCCATCAAATTTTTCAGGTTTGGCACTAAGGTGGTCACTAGTGTTTGAGGCTATAGGATCAGGGTTACAGAATAGAGAGAGAAACCTGATTGAAGGCAAAAAATCTATATCAAAAGATTGCACTAATATTTATATTGAACTTTGGATGTCTAATTGATATATCCAAAAAACTAATAGCCATATCAGCTCCAGATCGGTGGTGGAGCACTAGGCTCACTTAAGTACCAGCCTTTCTTAGGCACGTATGCCTTTTTGACAAGCTTTTCTTAGACACTATTAGTTAGTGGATATAATTACTAGAAATCACACAAATTCAATATTTAAAATAACCTAAATGCAAATTTAAATGGATTAACTAATTTTTTTTTTTTGAATTTTTCGTTTGACCTTTCCGAATTAGTAACAATTGATTACTAAATTTAATTCTAGCAAACAATTATTGTAATTAAAATCTAATTTATCAATTCAATGAATTATATATATTAGAATTGATTTATTTACTTATTAGAATAATTAATTACTAATTTTGTAGCAAATCAATTATTGTAATTAAGATGTCAATTCAATGAATTAAAAGATTTATTTCTTTATTAGACTAATTGATTGAGATCTAATAAGTCAATTTAATAGATTTATTTTATGTATCAACTAATTTCCGAATTTCTCGTTTGAATAGGATCTGAAAATTACTCCTTGAGGAGTCCAAATGGAGATATAATAAACCTCTTGGAGGTTAACCAAATTATTACCTCTTTAGAATAATTTATTATTAATGATGTGCTAGCAAAGACAATTATTGTAATTAAAATCTAATATGCCACAATTGTAATAAAGAATTTAATGAATTATATATTACTAACAAAAAATAAAAACAATTACTTCTTTGGATTGTTAGCAATATATCATATAAGTAAACAATAAATCTATTAATTCAATTAAAGGAAAATCTTAAAGGGAATAATATACATGCATATTATTCGGCATCCAAATAATTCTATTTCAATGCAAAATAAATCTATTCTAGCACAAAATAAATCTATGCATTTAATAAATTTATATTATAGAATTTCAAATCCTACAAATCTACTAATATTAAATTAAAAACAAAAGTAGAAGAAAGTAGCCTGATTGAAGGCAGGTCGAAGCGCGTAGACGCTGTCCCAAAGAAGTATTTGCCCCCACGTACGGGTCACCCGGCAATCCTTCTCGGAGATACGACGACCCTACAACTTCTTCTTCGGCACGTCTCGGAAGAAGTCAAAGCGAACCCGATCGGACTTGCAGATCCAGCAAAGAACGGAATGAAAAGAACTAAACAAACTTAATAAAAATGTAAAAACAAAATTTGGAAGTGGCTAAGAGGGAGAAGAATTTTTTCAGAATTTTTCCACTATTTTTCTCAAATTTTTCGTGCTCCCAAAGAAATGAAATTAAGGGGTTTAAATAGGGATTTTTACAGGGGCAATTTGGTCTTTTGCGGACGCGTTTTCAAACGCGTCCGTTTTCAAATGCGTAACGCCCGCTGGGCGTTACCTTTTTCTCAAACGCGCACGCGGCCCGAGATTTTGGCCGCGTGCGCATTTAAGTTTTTTTTTTTTTTTCAACACCACTACCCCATTGCGATCGCAATGCTGTTCTTAAAGGAGTTTGGGGACCTACTTTAGAAAAAAAAAGAGAATAGATGTTAGGAAGAATGATTGAAGAAGAAATGCCTTTCATCTCCACAATAGGCAAATCCATTCAGTGATTTATTTTATCCATGTTTATTGATTACATGGTTATCAGTAGTCGGGCTATACATCAGAAAGCTTGCTTGAACACTTTACCGGAAAACAAACTGCTTGCCAAAACAAAAGGTTTGATAAGCCACTACCCCATTGCAACCGCAATGCTGTTTTGAAGGAGTTCGAGACTTACCTTAGAACTAAAAAAGAGAACAAATGTTAGGAAGAATGGTTGAAGAAAAAATGCCTTTCATCTCTATAATGGCCAAATCCATTCAGTTACTTACTCTATCTGTGTTTATTGATTACATGGGTATGGGTTAGTCGGGCTATACATCAGAAAGCTTGCTTGAGTACTTTACTGGAAAACAAACTACTTGCCAAAACAAAAAGGTTGGATGAGCCACTACCCCATTGCGACCGCAATGCTGTTCTTGGAGGAGCTCGGGGACTTACTTTAGAATTAAAAAAAAGAATAAATGTTAGGAAGAATAATTGAAGAAGAAATGCCTTTCATTTCCACAATGGGCAAATCCATTCAGTTACTTACTCTATTTATATTTATTGATTACATGGTTATTGGTTAGTCAGGCTATACATCAGAAAGCTTGCTTGAGTACTTTTACTGGAAAATAAACTGTTTGCTGAAACAAAAAGATTTGATGAGCCACTACCCCATTGCGACCGCAATGCTGTTCTTGAAGGAGCTCGGAGATTTACCTTAGAACAAAAAAAGAGAATAGATGTTAGAAAGAATGATTGAAGAAGAAATGCCTTTCATCTCCAGAGTGGGCAAATTCATTCCAAGCAGTTTGAGGCCCAGATGATCCTTTGATTGGTATTTCCTTCCATCTCTTGGGCCAATCCACTAAGGTCCTACTTCCTAGTGGACTTCCATGGGGCTATCATGTCTGAGACCTCCTACACACCATCTGTCATGCTTTCAAGGCATAAGTAGAGTTGGGCATCGGGCCGTGCCGGGCCGGCCCGGCCCAGGCCCACCGGGCCCAAGGTCTAAACGGGCCGTGCCTGGCCCGGCCCGTCTCGGGCGCAAAAGGAAGCTCGGCCCGGCCCCAGGCCCGTCTATTGGCGGGCCGGGCCGGGCACGGCACGCCACGGGCCGGGCCGGGCACGGCCCGCCACGGGCGCAAACGGGCCGTGCCTGGCACGGCCCGTCTGGAGAGGGGGGAGGAAAATAGCCGTTTCCAACGGCTATTTTGAAAAAATGACCTTTTTACCCCTCCCAACAGTCCAATAACGGCTGAATTGAGGGGTATTTTGGGAAAAAAAATTGGGCTTCTATAAATAGCCCTTTCTTCCCTCATTCTCACCACACCAAACCAACTATTCTCTCCTTCTCTACTACTATTATTTCTCTCTTCTAAAGTGCTCTTCTAGCAATTTAATTTTTAGTTGCATTTAGCAAGTGTTCAAGTGCTACACAAGAGGAGGTTCCTGTTGAGAAGAGAAGGTCACTCCTGTTGAGAGCACAAGAGGAAGCTCAGAATCTCGGCTCTGCGGCTCTGCCTCTGCCCTCCGACCCTCTACTCAATTCCTCCAATCCTCCTTGTGGTTAGTTTTTATTTTTTGAATTCATCAATTTAGATATGTCATCTTTTGAGGAAAGTCAGTTTGGCATTCCTCCTGTTTCTGAGGGAGAAGAAACTAATCCCCAACCCCATGTTCCTAGTTCCTCTAGAACTAGTGAACCAAGTGAAGATCAAACCTCTTCTCGTAAGAGGACTAGTGCTGTATGGAATGAATTTGATAGAGTTATGGTTGATGGAGTCTGGAAAGCTAAATGTAAAAAATGTGCCAAACTTTATAGTTGTAGTAGTAGTGGGGGAACAGGGCTTTTAAAAAGACATCAAGAGAGTCATAGGATGCATGATTCTCATGTTCAAACTCAAAGTACCCTTAATATACAAGGGGGATTACTTGTAGGTAATTTTGCATATAATCATGAAAATCAAAGAAAAGCACTTGTAAAATGGATAGTTAAGGATGAATTACCTTTTAGTTTATGTGAATCTTTTAATTTTGAAGAATATGTTCAATTAAACCTACAACCTGCTTACAAAAGAACTAGTAGGCGTACATTTAGAAGAGTAGCTATGACTAACTTTTTAGCAATGAAACAAAGTTTAATTGAAACACTTTCTACTTTAAATGTAAAAATTTCATTAACTTCTGATATTTGGTCAGCATCTGTAGGTAGTAATTGTTTTATTGCCATTACTGCTCATTATATTGATAATGATTGGCAATTAAATAAACATATTCTTGCTTTTCGTGCTTTTGATTTTCCACATTCTGGGCAACAAATTTCAAATATCATTTATCAAACTGCATGTTCATATAATATTAATGATAAAATTATGTCTATTACTTTTGATAATGCATCTAATAATAATTCTGCTGTTGCATTATTAAAAGACTCATTGCATCCTATGTTAGATGGAAATTTATTGCATATTAGATGTGCATGTCATATCTTAAATCTTTCTGTTCAAGCTGGCATGGATATGATTCAAGATGTGATTGGTAAAATTAGAAATGCAGTTTCTTTTATTCATGCTTCAAGATCAAGACTTCAAGAATTTAAGAAACTATGTATAAATCATGGTAAACGTTTTAAAAAATTTAAACTTGATGTAATTACTCGTTGGAACTCAACATATAGCATGATACATGATGCATACCCATATAGAAACTTATTAAGTGCATATATTAATGATCGTGGATTAGGCTTTACATTGACTGAAACTGATTGGAATAAAGGAAAAATTTTGGAAGATTTTTTGCTTAGTTTTTATAATGCTACCAATGTTCTTTCTAGTATTTATTATCCAACTTCATGTTCATTTTTACAACAAGCATATATAATTAGTCAAAAATTTTCAGAACATAGATATGATGATGTTTTAATGCCTATTATTGACCTAATGGAATCTAAATGGAATGAGTATTGGGACAAGATATGTCCTATGCATAACTTAGCTGTTGTATTTGATCCTAGAGTTAAATTAAATGGCGTGCTAATTTTACTTGATGCATACTGTGAAAATATGATTAAAGATCCTGAACCTGCTAAAAATGAGGTAAAACAACTTCTTTATGATATTTATGCTATATATGATGAAAAAATTCGTGGATCTAGAACACAAATACAAACCTCTATTCCTTCTTCTAGTAGTTCTCGTTCGTCATCTATTTTTTCATTCATTGCACAGAGAAG
Source organism: Phoenix dactylifera (assembly GCF_051530095.1). Taxonomy (NCBI): domain Eukaryota; kingdom Viridiplantae; phylum Streptophyta; class Magnoliopsida; order Arecales; family Arecaceae; genus Phoenix; species Phoenix dactylifera. The sequence continues at coordinate 4,377,250 of NC_143195.1, read as the reverse complement.
ACACACACATGCTTCAAGTTTATCTTCATCTTCTTCATCTTTAAGTAGTGAACTAGAATTTTATTTACGAAATGATCTTCAGTCTGCATATGATGAAAATCAAATAGAGAATCTAGATGTATTATCTTGGTGGAAGAGTGTTAGAAATCAATATCCTGTTATGTCTGCAATTGCACGCGATATTTTAGCTGTGCCGATGTCCACGGTAGCATCGGAATCCGCTTTTAGTGCAGGTCGGCGTGTTCTTGACGAAAAGAGAAGTAGGATGACGGGCGAAACGGTGGAGATGCTTCTCTGCTTCAAAGATTGGTTGGATGCTGAGGCAAGACTTCAAGATAAAGGTGGACATAATACAACATCCTCTGATGATGATGATATGAACACTACTGAAGACTGAAGAGTGAATACTGATTCACTGATGATTAGTAAGATTTCTTAATTTTTTATAATTGTACATTTTTATTGTATTCTGGAGGTCAGACCAAGGTCCAAACCTCGGCCCTTTCTTATTATATTCTGGAGGTCAGACCAAGGTCCAAACCTCCCTTCATGTACCATTTTGATTTAAATTAATAAACTGGTAGGGGTCTATGCCAAACCCCCCACCATTAAGGTGGCTTTATATTCATAAATCCTTAGTTTTCAATATTTATTAATTTATTAAAAAAATTTATGAAGCATTAATTTTTATCGGGCCGGGCCGGGCCCAGGCCCGGACCGTGCCAGGCCCGCAAGCCAGCCCGGCCCAGGCCCTTATGGGTCGTGCCGTGCTTGGCCCGCGGGCCTAGAGCGGGCCGTGCCGGGCTCGGCCCGCGGGCCAGTAACCTGTGACCCAGCACGGCCCCCTTAAATGGGCCGTGCCAGGCACGGCCCGGCACTGTAGCTATCGGGCCGTGCCCGGCACGGCCCGCTTCGTGCCGGGCCGTGCCGGGCCGTGGGCGGCCCGGCCCAGTGCCCAACTCTAGGCATAAGTGTATTGCAATTACATATTACCTCTACTTGGTTGGACATCTCATGCATTTCAAAGCATGTGTGGGTGTTGGATGATCAAAATATCCACCATGTGTTGGAATCACCTATTTTGTGTTTTCTATAACTATGTAGGACGGCGAGATTATTGTGGAGCAGGCCATGGGATCAAATTATTTCTGCATGAAAGTTTAGGGACTCATTGATCTAATTGGGACCTTCAAAGCGACTTTATTTTAGGAATTTACCCTCTTGTGAACTTCTTGTCGAATTGACCGAGCTCTGGTGCTTCATTTTTCTCTCAGCAATAAATCCAGAAAAATAAACAAGAAAAAATAAGTGTCTCCTCCTCTTGATTGTAGGAAGACTCCCTAGTTCTCACAAGATTAAGCACAGAATTAATTGGCCATAAACTTGACAGCTACTTATACACATAGCTGGCCTCAGAAGAGGAAAATGACTTTTGGCAGCTGCTTGCAATCTTCTATGTCAACATCTTGTAAGAACCAATTAGCACCTAGAACACTCATGTCATTATGATAGGTTAGACATAAAAACTAATTGCAAGATTAAGTTTAGTTGGCAGCACCAATTTCCTGAGAAAAAACAGTCAGCTATTACAGTAACAATTATACTTCTTCCTATGATGTGGCTGCGATTCTTTTGCTTGAAAAGTTTTTATTACATTCCAGCAGGTTACCCAAGAGTCTTTTAGGTGTCAATTAGCCTGGATTGTTTCAATTTGTATCAATGAGCAGATACTTTGCAGATGACTTTTTAGATTTCAAGATAGACTGTTTGATGCCCAACTGATCTTTTTTCAGTTTATGCGATTATAAAGTTGCAGTAAAATGATATCGATCCCCGATTGCATGAGCTTTGTCTATGTACCAAATTGCTTTTTGAGGTATCGCATAAGCATGTCTCTTGCCAAAGCAGACTTGGCCAAGAATTTGTCATGTTCCCACACTTTAGTCATCACATCTTTTATCTGCAAACCTGATCACATCTTTATGTATTGTTACCATATTCTCGATAATAGCAAAGATGGTATATATATGTGTATGAAGACATGTAATTACAATTATTTTAACCTGCTTATTTCCTTACTATGTTACTAGTTCTCAATTTTTTTTTTATTAAGTTCCACTTTTCAGTAACTAGACTGTTCTTGTTTTCTCTTGGCAGCTATGTTTCTGGATATAAGAACAGGTATTGGAATTTCATCAAATACTTTTGCGAAACGGGAAATCAGGTATTTGGTGCTCTTATAATTGCTCAATTGCGTTTTTGTCACCATGGTGATGCCATACCACACTCATGTTCCAATGAGAGTTAACTTCTCCCCTCCACCTATGTAACTAACATCTCTAAAACATCATTGGCAGTGTCTTCAAGATTTTCATAACAATGAGGGTTATTCAATTCATTTTTGACAATTTACAATTATAATTGGAAGAAATTCTTTACCTTAATACCACTGCTTGTGGTTGGTGCAAGCATGACTGGTTGAGCTTGAGAATAACACATGGTCATCAATGCATAGATTTTGCGGGTGCTCGCTTGTGATTTTAGGGTTGTGATTTTAGGGTTCATAGAACCAATTCACTATCATTCGGAAAGGCGCAGCCGACTGTGTAGCAGATGATGATACAGATTTGGAACCATGTCCAACACATTTTCCTAGCTCTGTCCTCAGACATCAACTAATTCTACCACATTAGATGCTCATGTATATCAACTTATCTAAAAAAGAGTAGAAAACTTAGTTTCTAGCCAAAATTAGAACCATGACATGAACAACAAATTATACTTTCGGTATGTGCTTAGCTGAAAATATTGATACCAGTTTTGAAGTCATCTTACTAAAGCAAAATTTTACATCTGCCAAAAAAGCATTATAGAACAAAAGAAAAAACACAAGCTTGGATGTCAAACCACAAAACCATCACTCCACAATAAGGGAATTATTAATAGTTACGCCGGATCTTTCCACAAATTGATGTAGCACTGCAAAAAATCAGATCACTAGCCTCTCCATATGATAGAACCCTCTGCTGTTATAGCAATTCCACTGATCAGATGGTCATAAACAACTTTCAGGTCAAAAGGTTGTAATTTTTTCAGATTTACACTCCACTGCCGCAAGAGAAATTAAAGTGATGATTGAATCATGCTTATTAGCAGAAAAGCTAACACCGGGACGGATGCATTTACCAGTACAGGACCCATTTTACAAAGTTTAACATATTCTGAAGTACGCCAGATATGTATTATAAGTTGACTCCACCTAAGTGAAAGCCATACTGACAGTCAGGTGGTCGGATTGGATCATTTGTCAGTCATCGTAATCAGGAGAAAATGACTGCTCAAACTCCACATCCATAATCACCCCACTCATGATATGCACAATAATCTCAGCTTTTCGGACATCAACACATTCTGATCTGACCCCATTAACAACCAGAGTTCCTTTAACATCCTTCCAAGCATATAATCTGAATCCAGATATAGAATCAAAAGATATTTCTTTGTGCAAAGGTACTGCTCCAGAAGGTAGATGCTGAGGAACTGCAGAAAAACCCATTACGCGAGAGACAGTGGCATATGTATCATTCATCTTCTGTTCAGTTAAGCTATCGCTGGCTCTCAGCTTTAGAACATGTTCAAACGCTTCTTCTGATGGGACAAAAATGGTGAAGGGAAGATCACTGGGCAGCATTGCAACCATCATCTCCCCAAGCTCTCCTAGTTTCACCTCCTCTGAACTCTTCCAAGGTAACAAAGTCTTGCAAGACCTCTTGATGCTATTGTCCATAGACACCTCAGGAAGGCCCAAATTAATTAAAAGCAGCAGGCACAAAATAGGGATGAAACACAACAAACAGACCAAGCTTTTCAGAATGCCTCTTTTCATTCTCTTCTGAAATAATGCCATGATTTCAAAGATGTAACTGATCATGGGTTTGATTTCAACAACTGTGATTGCTAAAGTATTCCTCAGACTCTGTCATTCAACACAAGCAACAATTCTCCACCCTGACTGATTACGTTATCCAAGAACTGTTTTACTTCTTCCTCGCGCTGAAATGGCTGGGGTGAAGAAAGATCACTGTCAAGGTTATACCAAACACCACCAATGCTTCGCAATGCAACCCAATGCCTACCCCTCCAAAGTCCACCAAACTTCCTGACAGGAATGTTAAGCATGATTCCCATCAAAGTTTCTCCAGAGAGGTTGACTGAAGAAGCTCCATTTCGATGATCATGCCAGACTACTCTTTTCCTTCTCGACTCTAGTGCTGTGATGAGTACATTCACATCATAGTTTCCAGTCAACACGTTATGGTGGGGCTTAAAAATTATCGATAGAGGAGTCCATGAATCCCTGTTAGGATCTTCAATCACAAGTTTATCAGCAATGGCATCCAACTCAACTCGAGTGAATGAGTCCTTTTCCTGATTCACAACAAAGCTGTCAAACTTTTATCAAACACAGAAAGATGAGTTAACCAAGATGATGCTTAACAAATGGTCCAAAAAAACAGCATAAGGAATGATTAGTTCAGCTCATATCCAAAATTCAGTGTTCACCAACTTAGAGCAAATCTGTTTTAGCTCATATACAGGTTTTAGTTATCTTTCAAAGCAATTATAATTTGATTTCTTTTTTCAGTTTCTTTTTCCACTACTTAGGCAAGTTCTCTCTTCGTACTTCGTACTTCTCTTTTCATTTCATGCCTTTCTTTCCTGCATTAGGGATAGTTCACTTGTTTGAATTGGTGAAAGAAAACTTAAAAAACATATCACAAAAGCATATACATGATCATCTTCTTGAGTACATTTTGTTCTACAAATATTGATAACAATCTAAGAAGGAAAAAGAATAATTTTCAAGAAGAATTGAGAAAAATAAAACAGCACATAAAGATACTGAATTTGCTCTTTTTCAATATCCATAAAGCATAATATAAAAGTGAGGAGAAATGCTTTCTAGAAATAAATTATTTATGAGAAAACACAGGAGGATAGGTTTGTCAAACTTGTATAAAAACATACCTGAAGCAGGTTATTTAGCGCATGCAACAGACAAAATTGTAACCTCTGCTTCTCATGATAGATTTGTTTCACCTCCATAGCCACCTCTAGGAAAATAAATAATAAATCTATATAAGCAATAGAAACAAAATTCAAGCTCTATCGCAAGGCTGCATTGGTATGTCCCTCAACCATCATACTAGTTGACAAAAACTGGTATAACGGAAATAGAACACAGAAGAAAAAGAACTGGAGCACAATGTTATATGACAAATGAGTTCTTGGAGAAGATATGTTCGAAGTATTCACTCATCTATTGAATCAAATTAATTGTATAGAACCAAAACAAAACATTCATTAAACATACTTTGCGACTTAAGATGAGAAGGTTAATCAAATTTTTACAGAGAGAAAAATATAATTGTTTGAAGCTGGATAAGGGCCAGTGTGGCAGTGGAAAAAAAAGGTGAGGGGATGGGGAAGGGTAGAAAGGCACTTTAATGGAGAATGCTTCCTCATGTGATTCTTTAGGCACTATGGAGCGAGAGAACTAAAGTGAAAAAAGGGAAATGCATAGAGGACTAGGGAAAGAACAGTTCCTATATTGCTTTCTTTTATTTCCTTTTAATTCAACATTTTGTAATCCCGTACCTAAGTTTACACCAATCTAGGATCCACTCTTAGCTATTCATGATCAGAGTTCAAATTCTCTGCCATTTATCAGGCATCAAGATTAATCTAATCATAATATGGCATGCTCATGACGATGATAGATTACTTGTAATTGGGCCTTAATTGCATAGTTTTGGATCATACTAACACAAAACGATATGTTGGCCTGTAACCTATAGAAAAAAACTAGTGTTTTCAACAGAATGGTAAGTCCAAACTTGACTCACATGACTCGATGGGTATGACACGGTGGCATGATACAGAATCAATACACCAGTCTCTTAGACAAAATTGTAGACCCAGAATCATCACTTATGTCCAAAGAATTCTTGTTGACCTGGACATGACCTAAGCCACTTCTAGTATTATGATTGTAGCATAAGTGAAAGGAAATGTCAATGGCTCATATCAAACCCAGAATTATTCTAAAATTAGTGAACTAAATTAGTGAACTAGATAAAATTAGTTGGCAATAGCACAAAAAGGGAAAGCATGTTCAGATATCTACTCACTTTTCAAACAGATATACATAAACTAGATTCTCCCCTTATCCATCTCCAACACCAGACACCCTCATTATCTCATTCTACCAGAGCAGCTTCCGAAAAGCTGAAATAATATTGAAAGTTCAATTGCCAATTGAATACACTGATGCAATTAATTGCATATGAATGCACTTGGATATACATAAAAAGGACTGATTCATACTACATTTGATTTTTCCTATAAAAAGATGAATTCCTCCTAGGTTTACCTATGAATTGGGACTAGCCCATATCAAACTACCCTAGATAAGTCATATGCAAGTATTTGCATTATTATATTGCATTTGATCTGATTCCAACAAATTTTAGTTTTTTTAATCAATTTGTATCAATAACTAACACTAGAATAGTAAATAGGTATCATCCATATACTACAACATTAAAAGCCTACAACCACTTGATATCAGCACGTTCATACAGACATAAGGTGATATTGATAACCATTAGTGCAAAGTCCACAAGAAAATAGAGTCATAAAAATAAATCTAGAGATAGCAAATCAACATATACTGGATTAGTCCTATATCATCTTCCCCTAAACCTGTCAAAAGCAATGACATGCTTTCACTCTTGAAGCCCATCTATTCATTTTGTATGCTAGCTTGTTGATGCTTTTACTACCTGTCCATAGCACATTATAGATTGAACCAATCTCAAACAATTTTACCTAAATAATTATGCCCCCTTCTTAATGTTTCTTTTAGTAAATTTCATTTTTCAGGTTCTTGGATCCCTATTCCCTCCTAAAAAAGTCAAAGACAGATACAACCATTGGGGAAAAAACAGAAATCAAGTGTCAAGAACCACAAGAATCTTGCAGTGATTTGAATCAAATTTGAAATGCAGCAATGAATAAAGACAATGATTTCACATCAAAACTACGATTCAAGAACCTGAGGATTATCACTTCAAATCCAATCGACCCTCACATATAACTGCTCCTATAAAATCAGGGTATCGGGAAAAATGCACATCCATTACAAAGATGGAATGGATGTGTCGCTACTTATATATATGGGTCAATTGGATTATAGATGGCAATACTCGGGCTCTTGAACCGTATTTTTAACTTGAAGTTAGTGTCTTAATTGATTGCTGCATTTCAAATTTGATTCATATTAATGCAACGACTCTTGACACTTGATTTCCTTTTTCTCCTAACAGTTATATTTGTATTCAATCCTGTTAGGAGGAAGCAGGGATCGAAGAAGCTGAAAAATGAACTTGGCTAAAGAAATGCTAAGGAGGCATAATTAATTAGTAATATTGTTTGAGACTGGTCCATCGTATGATAGGCCATGGATAGATAGCAAAAGCATCAACAAGCTAGCATTCAAAATAAATAGATGGGAGTGAAAGCATGTCATTGATTTTGACAATCTTAGAGGACGATGTTATAGAACTAATTCATTGTATGTTGATGTGCTATCTCTAAACTTATTTTTATAATCCTATTTCCTTGTGGACTTCGTACTAATGGTAATCCATATCACGTTATGTCTATGTGCAACATACTGATATCAAGTGATTGTAGGTTTAATGATGTAATATCTAGATGATACCTACTGAGTAATCTACCATTAGTTATTGAGTAATCTCCAACATGTCTGCTTTGCTTTCTGGACCATTCATTGAACCGGAAAAGGGTCTAGGTCACAGGTACAGATTCAGGTCAACCCAAGTCAACCTATGACAACATTAAGATGTAATAAATAAATATATATATATATATCTAAAAATAAGTTAGAGTTGTAAATTTATGTAAATTACCATTTATTAGCATCTTCCTAGCAACTTTTGGACTCTCTAATCCTTTAAATAACGACTTTTAGTGTCAGTATCATCATCTTTTATTCAAGTTCACAAAAAATGATAACAATATTCAAAATAAACAGCACAAGATCCCAATCATCTACACCAATTGTCCCATTTCTGTTGAACAAATACTAAATAACTATAGCACTTTTTTTTAAAAAAAATATATAGACTTTTATTTGTTTCTTGAACAGCTATGGAACTTATAATACCTGATGTAATGCAGCTGCTGTATTTTAATTACTGGGACTATGCACTTCACACCTAGCAGATCCCTATAATGTTGCACCTTTTTACCATTAGTAGCGAGTTTGTATGGCTTAACAGTTGAATCCTGTACAAGCATAGATCACCAACAACTTAGACAAGAATGTAACTTGATACAGCAGTTGAATTCTGTGGACAAGCTTGGATCACTAGTAATTCATCATTTGCATCTAAAATAAAGTTAGCCAAGCAACTCGACAGGCCCCTAACATCATAGAATGATCTTCCTTGTACTGAGAGAAAAATATTGTAGAATGAATAACACCCCATCTCACCCAGACCAATCATGCTAGCAGGAAAGAAAAATCCATTGATGCAATAGCCAATATAATTGCGAGAGGAATAACATGCAATTACGCACCAGAACAATCATGGTAGCAGGATCGAAAAATTGAGATCGAAAGCGAGAGAGAGAGAGAGAGAGAGAGAGAGAGAGAGAGAGAGAGAGAGAGAGAGAGAGAGAGAGTAGGGGATCTTAACGCCTCCCGCAGGCCAGCCAATGGGATTCGGCGAGGAAGAGAGAGGAACGGGATAAAGAGAGGAGAAGAGAGGAAGAGAAAGAGGGATCCGAGGTGGGGACGCTTACCTCGGATGGCTGGTGGCTGGAGGCTCGCTGCCGGCCGTCTTCCGTTCACGCCGGCGACGGAGATGTCGGAGCGTCGAGGAGGCGACGAGGAATGAGGGGAATTACGGGAGCGGAGCGTCCAAACGAACCGTCGAATCCCTAATCCCCTCTAGAGATCGTTCTTATACGGAAATCCTACGGTGCAATAAATGATCCTATCCGTTCGTTTGAGAATGGACAGCTTAAGATGCATGCCCGTGCAACCAATGGTGGCGTCAGTTTACCTAGTTTCATCGTTTTAACTTCTTTTTATTCCTTGCCTAACTATTCAACCCATTTAACTTAATTTAATCTATTATAAATCAATTTAAATTATCTATTTAATAACATAATTAAATTTAAATTTAAAATATTAATTTATTTAATGAATCAATCAAATCCGAGTCGATAAATTTTTAATTTATCTTGTGTATCCAATCTGGCCGGTATTCTACCTTATCCAATTTAATTGCCACACTCATATCTGCTCGCCTCCTCATATCGAATAAAACATTGTATCCATACTTTGTTAAAAAATAATTTTCACTCAACATCTAATACACACAATGATTCGGGGAGGATCAAAAATGAATTTGAAACAAAAACAAACCAATGGCCAAAATCTATAAAGTCTCAAAAAAAAAAGTCTTGCTTTTATCAATTAAATTAGTTTTTTTTTCCCATCCACCGAGTATAACAAGCAACCTAGTTTCATCGTTTTAACTTCTTTTTATTCCTTGCCTAACTATTCAACCCATTTAACTTAATTCAATCTATTATAAATCAATTTAAATTATCTATTTAATAAAATAATTAAATTTAAATTTAAAATTTTAATTTATTTAATGAATCAATCAAATCCGAGTCGATAAATTTTTAATTTATCTTGTGTATCCAACCTGGCCGGGATTCTACCTTATCCAATTTAATTGCCACACTCATATCTCCTCGCCTCCTCATATCGAATAAAACATTGTATCCATACTTTGTTAAAAAATGATTTTCACTCAACATCTGATACACACAATGATTCGGGGAGGATCAAAAATGAATTTGAAACAAAAACAAACCAATGGCCAAAATCTATAAAGTCTCAAAAAAAAAAAAGCCTTGCTTTTATCAATTAAATTAGTTTTTTTTTCCCATCCACCGAGTATAACAAGCAACCTAGTTTCACCGTTTTAACTTCTTTTTATTCCTTGCCTAACTATTCAACCCATTTAACTTAATTTAATCTATTATAAATCAATTTAAATTATCTATTTAATAAAATAATTAAATTTAAATTTAAAATTTTAATTTATTTAATGAATCAATCAAATCCGAGTCGATAAATTTTTAATTTATCTTGTGTATCCAACCTGGCCGGGATTCTACCTTATCCAATTTAATTGCCACACTCATATATGCTCGCCTCCTCATATCGAATAAAACATTGTATCCATACTTTGTTTACTTTGTTAAAAAATAATTTTCACTCAACATCTATGATTCGGGGAGAATCAAAAATGAATTTGAAACAAAAACAAACCAATGGCCAAAATCTATAAAGTCTCAAAAAAAAAAAAAAAGTCCTGCTTTTATCAATTAAATTAGTTTTTTTTTTCCCCATCCATCGAGTATAACAAGCAAGCTTGATAAGCCTTGAGAACAACCTTAATCATGTAGTTGAGACCCGCACCAAACGCAAAACAGAATAACCGATTTCTCCCTTCATGCGAACCCCGCGGCGCCGTCCGACACAACAATATTCTCCTTATCATTCTACCTGAATTTGATGCCTTTCTTTCTCTCCGGTCAACCTCCGGGGGCAGAAAAACTCCGTTATAAATTCCAAACTCGTACCCACTCCTCATCCACGCCTCTCTCTGTGTTTCATCCTCTCTTCCTCGTACTTCTCGTTCTTAGAATTCTCCCGCAAAAAATTTACCTCCTTGTTTTAATTCCGGCGATTTTGTCTCGCTAAATTCTTGATGGGCCGGCGGGAGACGGCGGCGGCGGCGGAGGAGGAGGAGGCATGCCGGACGCCGACGGCGGCGGAGTGCCGGATCCCGGCGAAGATGGCGTGCCCGCCCGCCCCGAGGAAACAGAGGATTAGCCCCTGCCCCGCTCCTCCGACCAAGGACTTCTTCGTCCCGCCCGAGCTCGACGCCTTCTTCGCCGCCCACTACAAGGCCTTGCAGAACTCTTTGAAAAATGTGCAGTAACTCAACTGATATGGCGAGGGGAGTCAAAAAACAGGAAAGGGTATCTCTCTCTCTCCATTCTCCTCCAAGAAAAATATTGTAAAGATTTGGAAAAGAGGAACAAAGGAATTGTTTTCATGTGAATTGGGTGTTTTTATACATTTACTAATTACTATTTTGAAGGCCGGTTCACAATCCTTAAATATCCAATTAAACTAATTGTGATGTTGAATGTTGATCCCAAATCAAAGTCTTCTACCTAATATGATCTCAAAGTCCGCACTGAATTCGATGCCGAGAGGGTTTAACAATTTTACCAGACAATATGGCTTGGCTAAGGCTTACTGCGTGTACAAACAAATATATTATGGGTATCCGGCGGTATATATGATTGATGAGTTGGGAGTGTATATTTCGCATGAAAGAAGGATTCACTCTCTTTTGTGTGAATCTACTATTGCATCGCATAATAATCACCTCAAGATCTATATATGTGGATGAATGAAAGAGTTCGAAGTGCTCAGAGATTTATAGGGCACAATCCAACAGTCCTGTCGTGGAAAAAGATCAATAATCCTTTCACATAAAAGATACAATCCGAACCTTGCTACAGAAACCATTTATTTAGTGGCCGGAGATGCAAAGGGATGAAACTAGGCCGGTGCAACCGAGTATCCTCCAATAAAGAATGAGATACCAATGAGGTTGTTAAAATAGATATGATTGATCTAATCATTTTGGATGAATAAAAAGACGAGTGTTGCTTTCTGTTATTGACAATAGATTGGTGGATGAAGGGATCTTGAAAATTAGATCCTTGCTTTGAGGTCTGATGCCCAAAGAGTTCTTTTCTTCTAAATAAACCTAGACCACTTTTATGTTTTTCAAACATGGAACAGAGTGGCCCTTACTGTTGATTAAAAAAAACAAACTCACATCCAGTAAAGCATAGCAAAATTTTGCAGGTTTCAAACCAAACTTGAATATTAAAAGCAATAGATAACCACATAAGCCATAATCCTAAGTAATTTTTTTTTTTCAATCAAAAGATGGGGGAAAACTCAATCATGTCATTAGTATAAAAGAAAATAATTATATATTTTATTGAAGAAAGATAAAATAATGTATCAATCCCCTCCATTTACGTTCCTCTTCTCGCCCATTCTACATTAGCAACCTCTTAAAATTCAAGGAATGCTGCACAGGCTCTGCTTGTGAAAATATTTTGTGAAGCATCACTTTTGGGAAGTCCAAGCCTCCAGGGCAGAAAAAGTTCTAAAAATAAATAAATTCCATTTTCAAGCAAGGTAAGTTCAATTTTTTTGAACTTTTTGCTACATTTTTTTTATTTACTACAAACACCTAGGCATATTCTAATACATTGGAAACAGGAAATATCTTCTGCTACTCAATTACACTAAAGTATGAGCTAACTTGTTTCCATTTTTTCCAGGAACATTTATGCTGCATCAATCTTTTGTACTCCCTTTTTATGAGCGAGAAAAGGGCAAAAAAAAAAGAAAAGAAAAAAGAAGATCAGCATTGAATGTGTGCAGTTGCTTTCGACCATGGTATTGAGCTATGCTTTCATAATTGGATGGCTTGCAAGCTTAATTGCAAAAAAAAATATCCTAGATGTATAAATATAAGACTCCCTCTGTATCAAAGACTATATGTCACAAATCACAATAGTTAACAATCAAAACTTTTTACAACTGCTATACCTGTGCGGCGCCAAGGGGAATGCTAGTTCTACTATAAATCCAGTGGCTGCCAACTTTCTCCCCAAGGAATATATCATCACAGCAAAAAAATTTCACAAGCCTTGCCTCAACTGTCAAAACGGCTCCAACCATCCTCATGCCAATAGTCCCTCAGTCATTCCATTATGTATCGTCATGACTGTCGATCTACCCAGCTAAAAGCATCTTAAGAAGCTGCTATCCAATCCTTATCTCACAAGGCAATGTTAGGCCAATCAGAAGCCACCACCACAGGCAATTGCTTTGAAGATGTCCATTTGATTCCCTCCACGTGGACGCACTGCATGAACCCCCGGAACTTTTGTATTCTCTTAAGCTAGTCTTTCTTCTTCACAGTGCTTGTGGAGTTGCTCATATGCTTTCACAGAAGTAGCTGTGAAATTTTCCATGGCTTCAAAGAATTGTCTCAAAACTAATTGCAGGCTGCTTGCTTCAGCTGTTTGGCCCCGATGCACCTCTCCGTATAACGGAATACCATTCTGGCCAGGAATGAGCACTAGTTTCTTGTTTAATGCATCCACTTCTTTGTGAATCTCTTGTGTCTTTTTTTGTACAGCCTTGAGCCACATGTCCAGATCTTTCCTTGCCATCATCCGTTGGTGTTGTTCAACATTGTGCTGCTCCCAGAGATGTTGTATGGTAGTGGCAAAAGCATGTATAGAATTGAGCACTTCCCTCTCAGAAATCTGGTCCATAGCCTGTGACCAGCAATTACAGATAACAAAAACAGGCGGAGCCCCTACTCTTCCAGGAGAATATGGAGGAATCCCATCAGCTGTGTCTTCAGGCTCATAATGAAGACATAATGCTGCCCATCCATTCAAGGCTTTCACATAGTTTTTCTGAGCATTAATCCAAGTAGAGAAATTGCTAATCCACTTCAGCAGCTCCATTTCAAGCTCCATCATTGAATTGATATGGGCTTCACCGAACTTCCCACCTGATGCAATGGAATCTAGGCTTTTAGCTTCTAATATGGCTTGATGCTGCTTCTGATGGCATTCGAGCATTACTTTCCACATTCTCTCAAACCTGCAACAAGATGTTTATTCATTTAAAATATTTTCACAACTAAGGCACAAGGAATTTTAACAACACATGCCCAATACACTCACATGCAAGTGCAGCCAACCTTGTATGACACTCAATGTACTTAGAATCTGCAGATCCTTTCCCTTGAGTAATAATCTATGAGAAATATCTGAATTCTATTGTAGAAGTATCATTGAGAAAAAGAATTACAAATGTTGAATAGCAAAAGGGATTAAATTTTTGGTACAACTAGTTATTGTCACTCTAGGATTAGTGCGATGAGCAGAGGAAAATTAGTATCACCAGTGGAAAGCCAGAAAGTACAATATTTTAGTCAAGCAAAATGGAATGTATGTCAAAATATTTTCCCACCATTTAATTAATTCACCACAAATTTAGCAAGGAAGCCAGCATCCTGTTTAGCAGCATATGTAATTTGATATTATGGAAAAAAGAATGTATCGAAGAAGGCCATGAATTTTGTTAGCTTTTTTATAATTAAGCTCAATCAATAAGCTTGCAGCACGAATAAGAACCACTGATGATAGCAAACTTACAGCTTATGGACAAATGCTTAAAGCACAAGGAACAAACTTAGATACAATGTAGACAATTGGATTCCAACCTTGGTTCAAGTTTGACCACATCACAACTATATTTGGACCAATGAGTAGGTTTAAGTCCAAACTCCAAAATCTAGAGCTTTTCTAAACAAGTTAAATACGACTAGTGAAAATTGGCTGACCCAATAAATCTAAACCGATTGGAGAGAGAAGGAAGCAATTCTTTTAATCTGCTCAACCTAGACCTCTAAAAGAAAATAATAACAAAATAATGAAATTTCAGAAGCAGGGCTTTAGAACCTTTATGCTTTCATTAATTCCATAATAAAACTGACTACAACATCTCTAGTCAAGTCCTAAAATCCAGTTAGATTCCTATACTAGTCAAAATATGTTAGGATTTTCTGAAAATAATAAGTAACTAGTAAAAATAATTATGAAAAGACTAAAATGCTAAAGAGCTAGATCTCGACTTTTACATCAACTTAGCTTTCTATTATATTGCCTAAATCCTCCTAGATTAGAAGATATAACCTAGTCAAAAGCTTCCAAAACAGATAAACTTTTGTTTGATTGGGCATTTGGGAGGCTTAAATAGTCTCAAAATTTGTTGACTTGATGAACGTCGATGGTACCATCCCAAACCGCCTGGTTCGAAGCATACTGAGCTATACTAGAGGTGGACCGGGACGATTCTGGCCTTCAAATCAAAAAACCGGCGAGAGAGGAGGAGAGGGAGAAGGAAAGAGAAAGAGAGAGAGAAGGGCGTGAGGGAGGGAGAGAGAGTAAGAGAGGCGGAGGGAGGGGGAGAGAGGGTTTTCGAAGCCCTCACTCCATGATGCTCGAATAGAGCCGGATCCCCTGTTTCTAAACAAAATAGGGGCTTCAACCCCTTTATATATGTAGATATATGTATACATATATATATATATTTACACACATATATATATACACACATATATATATATATATATATAGAAATTTTTTAACTAAAGTTGGTAGTCACTACTGACTTTCATTTAAAAAATTTCAAAAAAAATATTAAGTTGCCAATCGCTGCCGACTTCACTTAAAAATTTAAATATATATATATATATATATATATATATATATATATATATAAAGGAGCTAAAGCCCTTATTTCATTTTGAAACGAGCTCCACCTCTGTTTCAGCACCATAGAGGTAAAAGCCCTCTCTGCCCCTTCCCGCCTCCACTCTCACTCTCCGACGTCCTCTCCCTCTCTCCCTCCTTTCCTCCCTCTTTCTCTCTCTCTTTTCCTTTCTTCCTTCTCTCTCCCCTCCATATGCCTCTCTATCTCTCTCTGTGCCCTCTCCCTCCCTCTTTTCCCCTCTCTTCCCTCTCCCCCTCCTTTGCAAGTTCCCCTTTATTAGTTCACGTCAAAATGGCACAGCACCGTACCGTACCTTACCATCGGCCTACTGCATAGGTGTCGGTTCCGGTATTGCAGACCTTGGTCCTGTTCCTAAGAAAACTATTAACATGTCGCCACAACATAGATCCCAAAAAGTTACTCAACTTGAAAAAAGGCATCGCATGTAAAAGTTATACCCTTTGAAAGTTTTTAATGCACAAATCGGTCTCGGATGTGGACCTTGCCCCTAAACCCTTTCAAACATACCCAAAGTGGCCAAATTGGTCCATGAAGGATCCAATGATTCTCCTAGATCAAAACCAAAAGTCCAAAAATCACGAAGTGTTAAATCTGAGCTAGAGATATTTCACCTAGTCCAACTTGGACTTACTAGACCCAAAATTTGATTGTTGTAGTGAAAATTCAAGATTGTTCCTAAGCTTGAACATAACATTAAATATGATAAGGGCCATGTTGGCTTAGAAACTATTATATCTAATCTTCTTTTTTCTTGAGAAAGCACCCTAATACTACCAATGCTGGTTTGCAACCCCAATGTAAAGGTGGATAGTTGATGCTAGCTTGCTAATCAGTCATAAAAAATAGTCAAAATGAGGATTTATAAAGCCGACTCTCAGCCCCAAATAGTAGGGCAAGGATGGATGGTTATGGTTTTGAGAAAGCACCTTGTATTGTTAGTGGGGATTTTACAGACCTGTACCAGTTTATTAGAAGGGATAAAATAAGACTGACTTGGTCCCATGAGTTTCTTAAGAATTCACAGTCCCCTTACAAAATCAATGGCATGAGAACAATTTCACTACATAAAACATACTCAATTTTTATTAGATGTGATCAACCATCTATTTTAAATGTTGATTTTCTTCTAGCTTACTGCATTTCTTAGTTTACACAGAATATAACCATTCTGTCATCATCCTTCCAAGTTTCAATATGTCTTGTTTATCCCATCTTTTTCTAAGGAGCATATTATTCTTATTGCCAAACAATTCTATAGAGATATCATCTAGAGTTCTGGTACTAGTAGAGACCACTGATTAAATTCATAAGAGCCACATAGCTCTATCAAGCACAGTGAACTCTTCAATTATTCAGCCACAATCCAAATATGCACACTCCACAGACATCTCATCACAATATCACATTTTATATTATTTCAATACTTTTGCATGCTGGTTAGGTGACTTCTTTATACCTCTATCTTTCTAGGGTTTTTAGGATCTATTTTTTTAGTTTTGTAAAATAAGTTTATTTCCTATTTGATCATTTATGGAGTTCATATATATAACATAGACTAGCAATGGGCATGTGCAATGCATGTTTCAGGGACAAAATAAAAGTAAAATTTGAAATTTATTTGTTTACTGCTGGGGTTGCAATTAAGCTCCTCTACATATTTGTCTACAGTTAGGATTTTTTTTCATTTGTTTTACTACCATAATTGTAACACAGTTAGATTCATATTTTTTGACAGCCAAAACTTATAATTCTTTTCCTTATTTTCACAAAATGTCAGAGAGGAACAAAGGGAGACTTCTTTTGCTTCCATAGAAGACACAAATAATTTTTTTTTCCTTATTTGCATACATTTGGGATTTTTTTTTTATTTTTATGTTATTTGTCAAATACCAAGATTGTGATTAGTTTGTCTTCCTTCTTTGTTTACAGCCAGGATTTTTAAACTTTTTCCTTATTTATTTGGTGCCAAGAACTTATAGGTATTATAGAAAAAATGAAAGGTTATTTTTGCTAATAAAATATGATAGCCAGAGTTTAGAGAAAATATTCTCTGATCTGAAACTGTCATTTTTAATGTAGTACAAGTATATGGCATTCCAAAATACAAAATAGATGAAAAAGATGCAAAATCTATGAAGAAACCTTTGCTAAGTCATAATTTGGCTCCTAGATTTACCAACTTTATGGCTTTCATTTTCAAAAAAGGCACAAAAACCTTTGACTCCGGGTATTTATGTCTCTTCCTTATACAGTGCACTAATGGATCTAAAATCATCCCTTCTTGAGCATGTAAAAGAACTCGAATATTGATATTGATTCTTAGTCACCAATACCGAACCTCCACTTGCCAACTTTTGAAAATGAGTGATGGGACATGTGTTGTGTGAGGTTCGTCTTTAGATTCAAACTATCAGATTTTTCCATTATTTGAGGCAAGGTTGGAGGAACCGGTACCAGACACTGTACCGGTTCTCTGGTGGGATGACTCGGTAAGGGCTGTGCCGGGCCTGTACCGAGAGAGGGACCGTGGGAGAGCGGAAAAGAGAAAGAGAGAGCAAGCGGGAGAGGGAGGGCCGGAGGAAGGTGGTGGACGCTAGCGGAGGGCCGGCGGAGGCCGTGGAAGGCAAGGTCGCGGCCGGTTTTTCTATTTTGAACGAAATAGAGGTCCGGACGCAGCTAAAAAATATTGTATTTTTTAAGTGAAGTCCGTAAATATCTTGCCGACTTCACTTAAAAATTGCGAATTTTTTTAAGGCCATGGCCGGATCCTATTTCATTCAAAACAGGGGCAACGGCCGCGGCCTCGCATCCCGCGGCCAAGGCCGGCCTCCAACGTAACTGCGCCATCTCTCTCTCTCCCTTCCTCCCCTGCTAGCTCTTTCTTTCCTTTTTCTTCTTCAGCTCCGGCAACGGTTCCGTTATCGGAACCATACCAGTGAGCCATCGGTACGGCTCGGGATGGCCGGAACCGCCTGATTCGAGACAATTCCGCCGACCTTGATTTGAGGTATTATAGATCCGACCCACAATAAAAAATGTATTTCTAGTGCCTTTCAAAATAATTTTGATGTGTATTGATCACATTTCTTTGGTCATAAAAGAATAGATGGTTATGCTGGATATTGACCTATAATCAAGTAAGCCCAGATGTTCATCCATGCTTTCTGCATGCAACTGGTGTGCAAAATTGAGTTTAGCAAAATGTCTTGACGTTGCTAAGAGTAAGGTGCAAACATGATCATGTTCACTCAAATGATGTATTTGCATCTCAAATAAAAGAGGAACAAAATGGTGTAGTTTTGTAACTCATGTAACAGCATGCAAAATAGAAGCAACCTATCTTATGTGCTTCAAAATAAGTAGAAATATAGAATATATGAGCGTCTCCAGCATCTGCACGCCAGAAGGCTTTGAAAAAGGATGAGTAGGGCTTTGGGATAGAGGTAGGTATTGGTATCTTGATCACCTATTACAAAACATCTTTATGCTGACTTGTCTATTCACCAAAACTCCACCCAGTGATCTGCATCTAACCATAAATTTGGATAGGCCACATGTAGTTTCACCTTAAAAGGTTTTAAAAATCACTTTACATTCCAGACCATCTTTCTCACAAGATATTCAGCCATCACAATTTACTGGTTAATCAAGAAATCAAGAGGAATAGTCAATGTAAATTACAACTTACATGCGATTTACATCCATCCCTAAGGTTGATGATATTTCAAAATATACTTAACCGAATTATGGTCCTTCAGAATTACAATTGCAGTCTTAATTCCCAGCATATGTTTTTGCACAAAAATCTCATTTAGCATAATCAGAGAATACTAAATGTAGCATGTTGCAGACAACAATTGCATCATCCTCCAGAGAATATAACTAGAGGGCATAATTCATACGTGTAATTTGTAAAAATTGGCTGCAAAAATGAGAATGCATCATCATATAAGAAAAGCCATATAATGCTCTGACCAGTAAAAATCATGGATAAACTCCATCTGATGGATTACTTTATCAACTATGAAATATCTTACACTGGCATGCACAATGGCACATACAAAACATGTACATACACACATATGAGCATGTATCTATGTATGCGTTTATATATGGATACATAAACACATCAGTGTTTGCACATAAATAGAGAAAATCTATATATGTAATAGAAAGTAAAAAGAACTCCAAGTATAATGGATAATGAATGGCATACCCTAAAATAAGCTCGTTTATCTGTGGCCACAATTCTTCATCCCTCAGCTTATTTATCTTATTTGAAATAGAGTCAATAACCTGGATAGCTATCCTTATCTTTGTAGATAACTTCCTAATCAAGGATCGAGTAGCATCAATTTTGTGTGCTTCCGCACCCTTTTCATCCAAGTGTTTCAGCCGTTTGCAGTTCCTATCAAGAAGTAACCGCATCTTTTCCTCAGCCTGCAAGAACATAGTAGCACTAGGAACAATGCAACACAAAATAATATAACAAATAAAGTGAATCAAAGCATAAGCACCAATCTGAAATGACCAACTAAAAGAAGACATCTTGCTGGTGATAAATCTAGAATCATGAAAGTAGAGAAAATTTTGATGAGATCATAGATAAGAAATGTCACAAAGCCAAGATAAGATGGCAAGTTTAAGTAGGAGCAATGTTGTGAGAAATCATGTCCATTAACTAGACTAGCAAATGAGGCCTCGGGAACAAGGAATAATCTTTTAAGAAAAAATTGTTAATTCAGCAAATTACAAGATGCAAGATGTTGATAAAACAGAAACTGTCACAGAACAAGTTGTACTATAAAATCATAGGAGAGGGTATTAGAATAAAAATCATGACTACAAGAATCAATTCAGAAGAACACCAAGAAAAAAGAAATTATCAAAGCCATTTTCTTTGTAAGCTGATGATATACATACCTAGGAGTCCTAGGAGGCATCATTGAGATCCCATTAACAGTCTATAGCTACACCACATAGGCGGCCATGCAAATGCCCAAAGTTCTAGATTTTCTGGGATATATTAAATTCAAACGTATATAAAAACTAAATACATATGTTTGTATGGATTTAATACTTAATAGATATATAACATAATTTATGGTGTTTAGCCAAAGGATTTAAATTAATATCAAACACTAAAGCTATAAAGGTTGTTAAGACTGGCTAGTTAACAGCTTCACAATGTCAAATCATTTAATCGTATCATCTTAAGCATGTACCAGCCATTTAGTTTGTTTAGCTTCTTAAACATGCATTTAAATGCTTAAGTAACTGTTAGATCTGCTAAATAATCTAATATATAGAGTTATGATTTGATTGAAACAATGATGCAAGCAATCCTAATAAATTTATTTCAAATCTAATGGCATATATGTAATGTGCAATGCACTATCTAGCATATTGAATGATCATTTTTATTTTTTTTTAATTTCATTTCTAGCTTGTTCCAAGGTTGTCAGATTGCCTGTGAGTTCCTAGGTGTTAGCCCTTCAAAGGCCTAGGAAGAATGTCGCAGCAGCTAGGCGGATGACCAGGTAAAAAAGTTCCTAAAGTTTAATAAAACTGCATGTTTTCATATACAGAGTTAATATTTAGTTCATAAAAAGCACATCCAGAAATATCACTTGATAAACAATGAAGTTGTCAATTACTTAACCTATGCATCATGAAATCTTTTAGTTACTTCAGTTTTACTCAACAATTCTTCTATTAAGTGATTTCAAATATTTAAAGCCTCCTAGAAACATAACATGTTCAAACATCAATTAGAATACAAGGGAACATGTTATAAATAGACTCAATTACATCTCTCTTAAAGCAAATATCTTTTTTACTTAAAGAGAGAATTAGTCAAAAAATTAAGTGGCTTCGATAATCAATAAGCAACGTGCCTGCACAAGACAGTGCCAGCCCCTATGTGGCCAGGCACCAACCTAGGCACTTGGACAGGGGCTATTACTCCATATTTTTATCTTAAATATTATAACTATCAGGATAATTTAATATCTAAAATAGTTAGGTAAAGTAACCTAATATAGTCATAATTATTTTATATAATTATATGAGAAATTAATATCATAACACTGCTCTAACATACAAATCGACAAAATGCTACTTTTTATTAGACATTATCTTACTAGAATTATGGACATCATCTTACTAGAATTACTAACAACATAAAGTTATAAATGGTAGAGTGACTTGCATGAAACGTAAATATCTAGGTTGAAAACATTATGTAAATCTAAAAGATACAGCAGAATATTTAAGTTAACCTAGTGGTCTCCTAGACATATGCCTACCAGTCAGCGTAACCTAGGCAAAAGGGAGCTGTCCAAGTACCTAGGCGACTGCCCCTGACAACATTTATGCATGCATATTGAGAAATAAATTTAAACAAATTTATTTATTACTAATGTGGGAAAAAAAATGAAACCAAAGTAATACTAGAAGTGACCTGGTGGGCATTTAGGAACAGAACTGTACAAACCAAAGTAGATACATTTATCTTTATATTCTTCATGACAAGGCCAGCAAAAAATCATTGAGTAAAACAAAGGTGGTTTGTTTATCGTACAATTAAAAAAGGAATAAGAACATGATTTCAAGAGTAAGCTGAAGAAAATTCCAAGCTCTCGGAATCCTCCATCCATGTAAAAGATTTATAGCATCAATCGACATCAATAGACTAAATGTGCCCTGTAAAATGAGGTTCAAGGCATGAGATTCTCCTACCATTGATCAACAATTGAATTTGTAGAATAACCAAAGCCAAGACAATACAAAATTACACCGAAAGCAGTAAGAACAGAAATGCCTATCTAGAGTGCAGAGACATACCCTGACTTCATCATAAAGCTTCATTTCCCATATATACAGCTTCTGCAGTGTTGAAGAAAGATTCCCGGAACCCGATAACTTATCATCATCAAACTCTAATAAATCACCACCTTTAGGAGAGGAAGGAGTCATCACCCACACCATCCTTGATGAAACTGTTTCCCAAAATAATCATTCCAGAATGTTATAATGTGCTTGGGGGAAAAAAAGATTTCTATGCTGCATGAACCAACTATTTTGATAACAAGAAAGAATTGAATGAGTTCCTTCACCTTCAAACACAGAGTTGTTGCGGTAATACGGCTGCTTCCCCACCTCGAGCATGCGAGAGAGCTCCCTGGCCGACTCGGATGCCCTGTCAAACTGGGCCTTGATCTCAGCCACAATCTCGGAGAGATCATGAAACCTTTGAGGAGCCGCGACGCTCCGCTTCTCCTCCTGCTTCCCCCGCACATCACGGCTCACCACCTTCTTGTCCACCAGCTGCGGCTCGTTCTCTGGATTATCATCAGCTGCCCCCAATCCGGACTTGTGACCGTGCGAATGGTCTGCAACACTGCTGCGCCCACCAATAGTGCCCAATTCGGCGGCGGCGGAGGTGGAAGCCACAAATTTTTGGTCACCATAGGCTTCCTTGACGACCTCGATCTCGTCATCTTCAAGGTCAGGGATCCCCTCCTCATCCCTCACCTCCTTGGAGCCCCGGCTGGGGGGGTACGAGGCGTAGTATCTGTCGAAGGAGTCGAAGGGGTTCAAAAAGTCCCAAGTGGAAGTCCTCGGCGGCGAAGGGGGAGGCGGCGGGGCCTTGGAGGAGGAGGAGGACGAGCCCGTGCTGGCCGCCGGCGGGCGCGGCAGCTGGGCAGCCAGCGGAGGGGAAGAGGATCCGCCGCCGCCGCCCATTCCATCATAATTGTAAGGGAAATAGGGGTAGGGCTGAGGGTCGTAAGCTACCGGATTAGGGTTCTGAGCGCCGTAGTAAGGGTAGGCGGCGGAGTAGCCGAAGCGGACGGTCTCGGAGCTGTCGGGGCGGTGCTCGACGGAGACGGAGGGAGGCGGGGGATGGCTGCGGGCGTAGTAGAGGTTGAGGAAGGAGTCGGGTGGGAGAGTTTCATGGGGGAGGTGGTGGTGGGAGGAGGCTTCGTCATCGTCGTCGTCGTCGTCATCGAAGTGGATGTGGGAGCCGGAATGAGAGTGGGAGTGGCCAGCAACGGAGATGGGGGGAGGCGGGGAGGGAGGGGTGTCGACCTTGCGGTGGGAGGGGAGAGGAAGGACGGGGGAGAGGAAGCGGTGAAGGGAGGAGGCGAGGGAGAGGAGGGAGTCGGAGTAGGCGGCGTGCGCGGCGGCAAGGGTGTAGCGGTAGCGGATGGCGTCGGCGAGGAGGTCGGAGCGGCCGCGGCAGAGCGCCACCGCCTCTTGCGAGTCCACCTTCGACCCACCGCAACCCATTGATCAGAGAGAGTAGGGGAAGTGAGCAGGTTGGGAGAAGCTCAGATCACATCAGTGGACGAGGTTAAAGATAGCAAGAGAACAAAGACACAGAGAAAGAAGAGTCGGAGCAATCCGGTGGAGTGACAACCTTCTACTTTATTTGTTCTCTCTCGTTCGGTGCCAGCGGAGAGAGCGTAGAGACAGAGTAATAACACAATGAAGTCCACGTAAAATTACTACGCGAGAGAAAGGTTACGGTCATCATGACCGAGAGTGAGAGAGACGCGACTTTGTTTGTCTTTGGACGCTGACGCACGTCGCCGTACGATACGACGGAGCCACGGTCAAGAATTCCTAAATATCTAGGTTTATCATTTTATATTTCTTCTGTCTGGAAAATAAAATAGAGAAAAAGAACAGTCTTTTTATGAGTGTTTTTTACTCAACACTGACGTGCAGATGAAGTAGGAGGTCAACCTGGTCCACCACGTAAATCTCATACTCCTAAAATAAAAGTAAAAAGGAAAAGAAAAATAGTCCTTCTCTCTCTTTTACTTGCTTGCGAAGGCTAATGTACTCGGTTGGTTGTGTCGTCATTTTATCAGTGTCGGCTCAGGTATAAATGGTTGATTGTGAGAGTGAGAAAAAGACCAAGGAGCAACCTAGATAGGACCCAATGCTTAACTATTTAATTATTTAACTTAATTAACCTATTGTATGATACAATCCATTGTAGATCGGAGTAGCGTATCTGTTTAATAAATTGTCAAGGTTATAATATGTATTATTTATCTATTTTATAAATTGTTCTGATTTGGATCGATAAACTTTTGACCTATCTTATATCTCATTCGATTTGTAGCTGGTTCGTTGGCCAACCTCTCATCATTGTAACTTTCGATTTTTGCCCATCATGAAATTATGTGGCAGATAAAAATAAGAAAAAAAATACAATAGTAGAGACATCGAACCGTTAAGAAAAAAGCTGCTCATCAAATATTATGTTTTAGTTATCCTGGAAATATTTTTTTGAAAAAAATGTATCACATCTAGATTGAAAACAAAAGACAACAAGAAAAAGAAAGAGGAGGAAAAGAGTGAGTGAAGTGTAGATCACTGGTAAGACTTATTTGGTGAAATATTGTATGGATTCGGTGGCTGTTGACATTGAGACAAAATAAGGACATACATGGACGAATGGCTGTGTTGTATGACGCCCTGAAACATCAAAACATCTTGCTGCCTCTTGTCTTTTTGAAGAAAATCTTGTTGCATCTTTTAGCTCTCTTCTTGTGGCCGAGGATTCGATCTCAAAAATTTCAATATGTAAATGTTATTTCCGGTAGTCAATCAACTGCAGTTTAAATTAAGAAGTGAAAAATACATGAGATAGTATATCTGTCACGCCCCGGATCCGGATCCGTGACACGGCCGTGCTATTGCCGACTATCGCCCACAGTAGCACGCAGCCTCATACAGGGGTAACAGGTAGCCAAAAAGGATTCATCCTTATATATATTAAAAGTTTGCAGTACAACCTTCAAGTTTGAAACCAAAAATACAGAACTTCTATGCTATTCAAATGTACAGAAGTATATAAGCTTCTCCAAAAATACGAAGCTCTGTAACAAAATAAAAACATATCTGATGGCGATCACTGGTGAGGATCTGAAAGAAAACGAAACATAAACAGATGTGAGCTACACGGCTCAGTAAGTAATCCTGCATAATCCTACCGGATCAACCAGTAGACTAAACATGTAAATCAGGGTTTTGAGAAGCTGACATGCATGTTTATCTAATAATCATCCTGGCATAATAAGTATGCAATTTAAACAAAGCAGTAGTGCAAATCACAAAATTTTCATATTATATGCATATGAAATCGTGCCCCCCCGGCATGCCGTGGTCCTTTTACTCTCGGATGCTACTGCGAAGTCAGACTCGGCCACTGGCGGGGCCAGCTCAGTTACTATTCAGCCACTGGCGGGGCAAGCTCAGTTACTATTCAGCCACTGGCGGGGCAGGCCCAATTCCAATTCAGCCACTGGCGGGGCAGGCTCAGTTACTATTCAGCCACTGGCGGGGCAGCTCAGTTACTATTCAGCCACTGGCGGCTCAGTCATTCTCAGTAGCATCTTTGAGCCCATTATAGTGCCTCTGGGCTAGCTAAGACTTTATAAACTTACATGCATGATTATAATATCAGTATCATCATGTTGCATACATAGCCATAGTTTCTGGGATCATTAAAGTTACTTATGCATTGTAACATATCATGTATGAAACATATATACTTAAAATAAATGCTTAGGAAACATTAATAACATAACATGATCCATAACAGGATTAGGACAGGTTACTTACAGTGATTCGTTTTCTCCCAAGTTTCTTACGTCCTGGTGACGGATCCTGAGTCACCTAAAATCACATTATAAGGAGCATATTATTTCCTTTTACTTGTTTGGATTCTACCTGAAATTTAGCCCAAGTCTAATGTGTTCATATTGGAGTCTTGATTGGGTCCATATGGTTTAATTGGCCTTCTAATTGGTCATTAGGCTTAATCCCAAGTTTAATTTGGGTTTAATTTTGGTTAAATTTATAGTCTGGCTTGTCCAGACTTAGCCCAATTTGATTGGGCTCGGGTTTAGTCAAATTTGGCTAAACCCTTTCCCTTTTTTTTTTTTCTCTTTTTCTTTTTCTTTTTCTTTTTCTTTTTCTTTGGGCTTAACGGGTTGCGGGTTCGGATTCGGATCCGACCCGCGAACCCGTTATCACCTTTTCCTTCCCCCCTTCCAGAGGCTTCCGCCTCTTCGTCTCCATCGCCTCCCTCTCTCCTCCGGCTCTCTCTCTCTCTCTCTCTCTCTCTCTCTCTCTCCCTCTTCTCTCCTTCGTTCTCACCGGAAGCCACGCCTCCGACCGGTCCTCCGACCAGATCTGTGGCCTTCTCTCTCTCAGTCACTCCCTCTCCTTCTCTCTCTCTTTCTCTTTTTTTTTCTTCTTTATTTTCGCCGAAACCCTGACTTCCGGCCCACCGAAACCCTCCTCTTCTTCCTTGCAGGCGGCCGGGGAGACGAGGCTCCCCCCGATCTACCAACCGAGGTGGAGTTTCCCCCCGGAGCGCCGGCGGAAGGGAAGGCCAGCCCTTCCTCCCTCCGAAGTAATGCCGGAGAGGGGAAAGGCTCGGAGATGGGTCGGGATCCGGCTATAAACGAGAGCCTCCACCCGCTCCGTCCACGGCAAGGCATGGCCGGAGAGGATGAAGCCTCAAAGTCCGGTGAGTTCTCTTTTTTTTTTTTTTTTTTCCTCTTTCTTTCTTCTTCTTCTTTTCTTCGGTCCTTCCTTCCGGCACCACCACCCCTTGCCGGAGAAGAGGTGGTGGTCCGGCCGGGGCTGGCGGCCCTGTGGCCGCCTCTGTTGTCGTCCCGGCCAGATATGGCGGCCTGGGTTGCCCCCCCCCGAACCCCAAGGTACCCGCGGCCGAGGCCGCGGTGTCCGGTTCGTCAACAGGCCGAACTCGGTTGGGTTCGGTCCGGATGGTCGCGGCCTGTGAGTCCGGCCCGACCCAGGGATTGTGGGTTTTTCTCCCTCTCCTGTGCCGGCCTCCTCCCCTCTATGTCACTGTTGACACAGAGGGGAAGAGCACCCCACAGAGGGGTTTCTCCATGCTTTATAATGTTATTAACAGGGGGTCCATACCTGGTTTTAGTCGGGTGTAGTCGGGCAGTGCTTCCTCCCTGGTAGTCCCCCCTTCTTCAGAGCTTCAGGGCTCCTTGGCCTTAGGCTCCAGGGCTTCGGCTCCCTCTTTCTTTCTCTCGTTCGGTGTTTAGGGGGGTCTGTGATTTGGGGTTGCCGGCAGAGGCTTAAATATTTGCTTAGAGGATGAAACCCTCCTCTGAGACGTCCCATCCTCTCCTTTCCACCATACTTCGGGACTGGCCGCCGCCCCCCCTGTCTCCGGCGCGCCGGCATCGGCTGCCAGCAGGGGGTGCGGTAACCCCTCCCTGTCGGTCTTATCCCTTCGTTTTTTTTTTTTTTTAAAAAATTTATAACAGCACTGCCCACAGTGAAATTTGGGCCCAAACCCTTAACTGGGCCCATTTCTTATTGGGCCTAGTAGGTTGTGGGCCCGGACATTACAATATCAATTAAATGATGAATTGCCTAATATTTGGTTGTCCAATATTAGGAGACAAAGCACTGCAGCATGCTGGATGACAACACAACAAATGATCCATCCATGTAAAAAATTAGAGTCCTTTGATAATGAAGACATAATTAACTTAGTGGGTTTCTATAGCTCTCTGTGATCAGAGAAATAAGCCCTAAATGATGGCATGATAGTCGTTTCAATGGGAAATGGAGCAGGCCAATCACGGGGCTACACAATAGATGAACAATCAGTAAGTAAGGTACCAGTAAATATCCCAGGAGTAGTAAGCTTTATAGAGATCTCCATATTTAATACAGAAAAATCCCACAATGTTGTGAAGTCATAGAAGGTAGGGGAGCAATGGATTACCCTTTCTTTATATATATATATACAATGCAACATAGGACCCATTTGGTTTGTGAAAAAAAGAAGAAAAGTATGGTGAGCGTAAAAATAAAAAAAAAACTTTTATTTGATTAGAGTTAAAAAAAAAAAAGAAAGAGTAGCATTCTCATACAAATAAGATTTTCATATTTTATAAAAAAAAATCATAAAAGATATGGAAAAGCTACTTTTCTACCATTTGGAAATTGATGTTTCTTTTTTTTTTTTTAGAATGGATAGCTCATACACATCTAGTATGCATGCATCCAAAAAAGTCAAAAAACAACAAATCTCGGAGTGCTCTAGGCAACTCCCTTTTTCCAACCTACAGGGCCTTTCAGAATAGTCCGGTACGTACGAAGCCACCAAATCCGTAGCCCCATTAGCCTCTGTAAAAATGCTTGGTCTGAAAAGCAACATCGCCACTCACCATAGCCTAAATGTCCCAGAGCAAGGGGTGGCACCCATCCATGCCATCAGTTTTTCCTTATATCCAGCCAATCATTATGACTGAGTCGCCCTCAAGAAGGACTACTCTAGCCCATAGAACAAGCCGCACATAGCCTAGACCAGCCCACGCCACCCTCAGCTCCACCTCCAAAACAGAGGTGTCAAAGATCTGGCACCCTCCAGCAGCAACAATCCTGAAATTCGGGCCCCTGATGACAAAGCCTGCACCACCCCCTCTACCGCCACCAAGCATACACCCATCGAAATTGACCTTGAGGAAGCTCAGGGGTGGGAGCTCCTAGGTAAAAAAACCAGCTAAAATGCCCCAGGTATGTTGAGCTATCAAGGACTCATCTAAGGGACCTACATAGGTGATCTCCGCCACCTGAACCCGGGCTCGCTCCATGACGAACTTGGATGTAGGGCAGCTCTCTCCAAAAATTCAAGCATTCTTCGCTAGCCAGATGTGGTAAAGAGTATAAGTTGCCACGACAACCACCTATAGAGTTTGAGGGGAGAAAGCCCATCGTTTGAGCGCCTGCAAGAAGGGGCCTGAATGACTCCAAGCGTCCGGCGGGATATTAACAGCCCCCAGACCCTTCTAGCAAGAGTGGCTCAATGCATTTGGGGGCTTAAGATAAACTCAAAGGCCCAACATAATGCATTTGGGGGCCTTAATGTATAAGTAAGGAAAGAGATAATAATTTTTTTGGTAAGAAATATGTCGCAACATAAATGCATTTGGGGCCTCAATGCATTTATAACTATAAAGATACGTAGCATTTGAGGCTCCCAAATACATTGGGGGCCTCAATGCATTTGGACGCTCATCTTGGAACTCATTATAATAAATGCATTTGGGGGCCGGGGCCTTAAGCGATCGCCTCAGTTGCCTAAGGGTTGAGCCGAACTTGCCTTCTAGCACGCTCGCTAGAAACAAAGCATAGTCCACAGTCTCATCCAACTAGTACTCAGGGCACTGAGATTGAAAGCCCAGTCCCTGCCCACATAGTACTACTCTCATCGGCAACCAACCCTCGTCCTTTTTTTCCAAAAAATATTCTTAAGCCATCAAAATCCATAAGTAGAATCTTTTTCTTTATTAAGGGTATAATATATATTTCATACAACTTTCATAGGAAAATAGATGTTCAACTAAACATAAATCACTCTGAAAAGTACCACTTTTTCATAATCAACCAAACATGCTAAAACTATTTTTTTCAGATATTATATTTTTAGAAATTATTTTTTTAGAAAAAATATTCTAATGAGAAAAAATATTTTCTGCGAATTGGAGGAATCTGTGGTGATTATAAACACCTACCGGCAATCCAAATGTCTCTTTCATAGATATGACGCAACCTTGAAGAGTTGAGGTTCGACTTGCCACTTGATTCGTTGAATTGTAGATAGCAAGATACCATTCCTGGAAAATAAAGATCTAACCTGCTCTTGAAGTAACCTGCCAATGGAGCTAGGTTCTACATGCTATGATTATACTTTAGTTTATACTTCAGTTACTCTGCAACTAATGTGTCCATCATGACAAAGGTTGGTGTTTGTATCTATTTTCTTCTATCAAAATACCAAAAACTGTATCTTTTAAGTTAGGCACTTATGATTTCTTTTGTCTTTCTAATCTTGGGGCTACTCTTTTTTTTGCAAGAAATTATAAAATCCTCTTCATTGAGATATTAAAACCTATATAGTCTAGTCAACAATAAACCAATTGGTAACCGAAATCCTTTTGTTGGTAGGATAAATTGACATGCCAGACCGTATAACTACAATTGTCTGTGTGTTAGTGGAGACATGCTTACAAGAGGAATAATATCAAATAAGATGTTAATGTGTACACGTAGTTCTAAAATATTAAGCATATGTTTAATATTTTATTTTCATGTAAGAAAATTCTTCTAAAAATCTGAAAATAAAAAGAATTGATTTTTACATGTGAATTTTTTTGGAGAAAATATGCTTATACATTTATGCTATTCTCATTTCTAAAAGTATTATTTGCCCTTATTTATATTAATATATAATGCAAACTCTTTGCATCTGTGAGTCATCCACTGACCATTCCATGATATAGACACATGATATGACACATATGGAGAGAAATCAGGGACAGTGTGCTTATTTTGATGATATCAGGAGAGTTCCAAATGAGATCTTATCATAAGTTGGTCTCTCCCAACTCCAAAAAAGGTTTATGACAATATTATTGAAATTAAAATCAAATAAAATTTCTTTATTTAAAATTTTATGCAAAATTTGCTGAAATCCCTTATTAATCGACCCCTGCTTCTCCAAACAACAAAACAAGAAGAAAAGATTAAATTACAAGCCCCTCTTATCTCTTTTTTCAAAGTCACTCTTTTTTCTCTTTATCAAAAATTTAAAAATTAATTAGATAGAGAGATTATAACTGAGTTTGCCTTCTCCATGTGAATTGCACATGTCGAAATCTAGTGTAATAAAAAGCAAACTCTAATTGCCTTTTTCTTTAATTCATCAAAGATGCAAGTTAGTCAATGTTGCACAATCAACATAGTTGGATTCTGACATGCATCCAAGAGCACTAATTCGGTAAAGGAATAAAGTTATAAAGGGGACAAAGAGGAGAAAAACTATTGATTAACAAAATTATATTATGCCTATATTTAGTATTATAAAATCAAATATATCAAGATGATATATTAAGGTTTCCATCTTTTACATGAAATTGCCAAAGTTCTTTATAGTCGTTAAGTTTTTCATAGTTGTTGAGTGCTAGCTTATTGGCAATTGATGGATTAGTAGTAATTGCTACATCCAACTATTCTAACATTTTCAATTGAAAAACATTTGTTAGTATCATTTGTCATCCTTTCATAAATTTAAGAATGTAGTTGCAAGAATTCTATGAATCTAACTCTACCTCTACTTGACATAGATACTTCTAGTTGAACGTGAGAGCCCATGCTACATTGAAGTCCACCATGTAGTCATCGCAGAATAGATTTACATCTAATCTAAAACATGGTTTATAAACTTGTGGTTTAGGTATGGGTGTAGGTCTAATGGAAAAGGATCTAACAAGCAAATAGAGATCGCACTTGCTTTGTGTTTTGGTTATATCATATAACTTGAAGCTAACAGAAGCTAGGTTCATCAGTTTGAAACTAAAAATAAATACAAATGCATTTTGAATAAAGTCTAGCTCAAGTTGTTAGACTTGACATATCTGCATCCACATTTCCACATACTTGATTCACCAGAAAAAAATTACTTTAGAATACATTTCAAAAACCATACATTTGAATAATTGTATTTCCCAAACAATTCTATAAGAGCACCTTTTTGAAGAGATTCTACAAGGTAAAAAAGAAACACCAAGCATATCATTCACGCAAGTTTCTAGAGTTCTTCTACTGTCCATAGGAACAAATTGATTTGTTAATAATCTGCCACTTTCAGCTATAAGCTATTACTACTAGATTTATAACTAAAATATTAATTTTTTATATTTTTAATAGAGAAATTTAATTATTAAATATTCTAAGTCTCTTTTTATATTATTTGTAATGGATTTTTGGAGATTTCCCTTTTAGATATTTCTATAAGGGGGACATCATTTTAGTAACATTTATTTAAGAGATATATTTCTTGGATATAATAGGTCTGCAAAAGACCCTTTTGAAGTTACATTCCAAGAGAGAGTTTTTGAATTCAACTCAAAAACCACATCTCTTAAATTTGCAGTTCAGTCAAGGAACAAAACTTTTAATTACTGAGATGTATTATACTTAAATGCCATACCTTTCAGGGGAATAGTCAGACCTTTTCATGTAACACACCTATTTCGCCTCTATAAATTGGTAGGTCATTTGCTTCCACAAAAAACAAAATTTAAAAAAGGAAAAAGCAAAAGCACATTACCATCTTGGTGAGATTTGAGGGAAGTGACTGAATTAAGGGCAGGGTTGCAAATGGGTCGGGTTCGACCCATGACCCGACCCAACTCAACCTGCATAAGACCCGACCCAACCCGAATTTTAGGACCCACGGGGCCAGGTCAGGTTCTAAATTTGAACTCGTTCTATTTTTCGGATCGGGTTGGGTCCACCCAATCTCGACTCAAACTCGGACCTGATCCGACCCATTGTTTTTGCTTGATATTATTGAAAGTGAATCCTAGGTTCTTCGGTGTTAAGCATGCTGATTTTTTTTTTAAAAAAAAACTATGGCTGAACCTGATCAGGTTGCCTACGTACCCCTTCATAAGGGGGATCAAGCCATACGTAGTTCTTTTTAAGTTTTAAAACGCAGCGGAAAAATCGAATCAAACAATTTAATTCATGCATGCTTACAAGATCAAATCTAGAAATCAGCACCTTAAGAACACATAGGATTATGCCGGAATCGTTTAAACAATTATGCTAAAACTTTCATGCATGATTAACTATTAGATCTGAAACTTAAGAACTCTATTCCGATTAATCTCCGAATATCTATTGAATGGATTCTGGAGATATCTCCGTGAGGAGCCCCAAAAGAGGGTAAAACCTCGGGGAATCAGACCTAGATCTTGACACCATAATAAAAGATTAATGTAGGATTAATACCTTTTATGATGGATGAAACTTGTGGATCTGATCCTCGACTTCGCAGCCACACACACAAATGGCCTCTACGAGAAGTCCACACGAAGTTCCTGAAGAGATCCAATCCTGCGGAAGTGCTAGCTTGCGCAGAATTTCTTGAGGCTGAAATTTGATCTTCCAAACGCTATTAACTTTTGATCCGCCTTCTTGGAAGAACTTGGAGGAAAGGTTTAAAGGGATTGAAGAGGACTTAGTCTGATCTAAAGACTCTTATCAGGGACCCCTAACACTAATGGCGCGATGGACTTAGAGGAGGAAGAAGTCAGCTAGATTGAATGCAGAATTTTTCCATGCATGAACTAGGGTTCCTCTCTTTTCTTTTCCCTTTTTTCTTCCTCTTTTTCTCTCTTTTTTTCTTGAATTCGACCACCAGATGATGGAGGTCCTTTTAATGTTGCTCTCCTACCTAACTTCATGCCAACCATCCCATATTTGTGGAGAATTTTGTGGGGTTTTGAATTTTGAATTCAAAATTCAAGTTCCTGTGCCATTACAAGATGAAGCTTGATCTAATCTAAATCATTCATCATGTTGCCACTTTCCTCTTTCAATTTCGAAATTTCCATGCCCCCAAACAGATTAGAGGGTCACGTGGTGATTTTGTGATGATTAAATTCGAAATTCAACCTTAATTAGAAGTGAGATAAAGATAAGGATGACATATGTCATGAAGAGAGAGAATTTGATCTTATCCAATTCTTTTCATGAATTTATTTCTCCATTTCGACCCATCTAATGATGAAAGAGGTCCCTGATGTTGCCAAGTATTCCATGGCACCATTAAATAAATTAAATTAATTTTTAATCATATTAAAAATCAATTTATGGCACCATGCATGGATATGTGACAAGTGGATTTCAAGATCCGAACAGTTTCAGATCAAACCCATTTAATTTAATTAAATCCTAACAATTAGAATGATCCAATTACCATGGGTTGAACCTAATCCAATTAGGTCAATCCCTAATTAAGCACAAATTTAATCTAATTTAATTTGGTCAACCTAAGTCCTCTTGATTCAGACCTAATCCACTCAGGTCAAAAACCCTGATTGAGCCCAGAATTGAATCTAATTCAATTTGGCTCATCCTTAGTCTAATTACTCAATCCAGTTGAGTTCATTAGCAATCTAATTACTAATTAATCCTTTGATAATTACTTTAATTATTTTATAAGATAATTTGCCAATCGAATTGACCAAATTACCCCTGAATGATTCTTAATCATTCATCAGCCTTCTTGATCAATCAGGAATCTTCTATGCGTGTGACCTCATAAGTTCGAACCTAAGCCGGTAGTATAGGAACGACTTCCTACACTAATCGATGTGACCATCTAGCAATGGTACCCGCGTCCGAATAGGCCGAATATATGCGAAGCAAATATTCTGGAACCCTGAACTATGGTTACTGTATAATTCAATCCCTTTGACTCTTAATGCCAGGATGACTTAGAGCTCACTGTCAATCCTATAATTAGTACATCCATTATGTGATTAACTTTAGATATCCCGTGACTCCTCACTGGGATTACCCTGGCCAAGGTTTTGCTAAATTAATCACAAGACATTATTCATGTTTCCAGGAGGGGTCAATTCCATCTTGACTCACAACTGACTACGCAAGTACTTGACTGCACCCAGTGACCTTTCGTCACTGAATTAGAAATTCAGGTAGTCCTGTACCAAAGTACAGTGAGTTGCTTGCTAGTCACAGGTTGCGGTCTCAGGTCAGAGGGCCAAACTTATACCCATATCCACTCGGAACATCTCTCGACAGTAGAGCATTCCGGAATTGGTCACGTTCAGTGAAATGTACTCCTACACTTCACCTGTATGGCATACCAATGTCTCCACACTCCTTGGTTAAGAGGACAACCAACGTATATATCACACAACGACCTAATCTCGATAATATTGTCGTCCTAGTAACAACATATTATTTGGTCGCGAACAAGTTTAAGGACTCAAAGATAAATCCTCCTTTATCATAACATAAGTCCTAAGGACTTTATCATATAAGAGTTCATTTGAAGATGAAATGATGAATAATGCCAAATAATACTTTATTAATTTCTCAATTTATTTACAAAATTCAATCATCAATATGCTGACGATTGACATTTAGGATACAATTTCCAACAACTCCCACTTAGCCTAAAGCCAATCGGCACAGTATCTAATACCCATCTTCGACTTGTGTTCGTTGAACTCCTTGATGCCGAGGACTTTGGTAAATGGGTCAGCCAGATTTTCTTTTGTGTCAATCTTCTGAAGATCAATATCACCTCGTTCTATAATCTCTCGAACCAGGTGATAGCGTTGCAGAATATGCTTGGTCCGCTGATGTGCTTTAGGTTCCTTTGCCTGAGCTATGGCTCCAGTGTTATCACAAAATATAGAAATTGGACCATCAATGGAAGGTGCCACTCCCAGCTCGGTGATGAACTTGCGCAACCATACGGCTTCCTTGGCTGCATCAGATGCTGCAATGTATTCTGCTTCACATGTAGAATCTGCCACTGTATGCTGCTTGGAACTCTTCCAGCAGATGGCCCCACCCTTAAGAGTGAAGATATATCCCGACACGCTCTTGCTATCATCTTGATCTGACTGAAAACTTGAATCGGTATATCCATCAAGTTTTAAGTCAGAATCACCGTAGACAAGCCGCTGATCTTTAGTATTTCTCAAATACTTAAGGATGGTTTTTACAACCTTCCAGTGGTTGCTAACTGGATCAGACTGGTATCTACTCACTACTCCTAGTGAGTATGCCACGTCTGGTCTAGTACATGTCATGGCATACATTATAGATCCCACTGCCGAAGCATATGGAATTCTATCCATACTCTCTCTTTCTTGAGAGGTTGTCGGATAATCCCTTTTAGAGAGGTTAATTCCATGGCCCATTGGAAGATAGCCTTTCTTGGGATTAATCATACTGAACCTTTTCAGTATAGTATCAATATATGTGGATTGGGATAATTCAAGCAATCTTCTAGATCTATCTCTATAGATCTTCATCCCTAGGATGTAAGATGCTTCTCCCAAATTCTTCATGGCAAATTGAGATGATAGCCAAACCTTTATTCCTTGTAATGTAGGAATGTCATTCCCGATTAAAAGAATGTCATCCACATACAAAACAAGAAATATAATAACTGAACCATTTGCCCATTTATAAATGCAAGGTTCCTCTTCATTCTTAATGAAGCCATATGATTTGATCACCTTATCAAATCATATGTTCCAACTCCGTGAAGCTTGCTTTAATCCATAAATGGATTTTTGAAGCTTGCACACCTTAGACTCTTTTAATCTGCAGATATAAAACCTTCAGATTGCATCATATACACCTCTTCTAAATCTCCATTTAGAAAAGCGGTTTTAACATCCATCTACCAGATCTCATAATCTAAGTGTGCTGCTATCGCAAGCATAATCCGAATGGATTTGAGCATTGCCACAGGAGAAAACGTCTCGTCATAGTCAATACCATAACGTTAACGATATCCCTTGGCAACCAGATGGGCTTTATAGGTCTCTACTTTTCTGTCTGCGCCCCGTTTTCTTTTGAAAATCCACTTACACCCTATGGGTTTAATCCCTTCGGGTGGGTCAACTAATGTCCGTACATCATTGACCTTCATGGATTCCATTTCGGATTGCATGGCTCCAAGCCATGCATCAGAGTCATGCCTCTGCATAGCATCCATATAGGTGATCGGTTCCTCATCGTTTTCATCATGTTCGACAGGATCTCCGTCCTGGACCAAGAAACCATAGTATCTGTCCGGCTGACGTGGTACTCTACCTGATCGCCTTAATGGTGCATCTAAGATGGGTTTTGGATCTGATCTAATCAAATTCGACTCAACTAGTTCAGTAGATGGTGTCGGATCTTCTATATGTTGAAATTCCCTAAGCTCAATATTAGAGCTTTTAGTTCCTTCACTAAGGAATTCTTTTTCTAAGAAAACAGCTCTATTGCTTACGAATAACTTTTGTTCTTTAGCAAAGTAGAAGTAATATCCTTTAGTTTCTTTAGGATAACCAACAAAGAAACATTTGTCAGACTTGGGTTCAAGTTTGTCTGTCTTCAAACGTTTGACGTACGCTGGACACCCCCAAACCCTAAGGTGAGAGAACATCGGCTTACGTCCAGTCCACATCTCATGTGGTGTTTTATTTACAGACTTACTTGGAACCTTATTTAGAATGTAGCAGGCTGACTCAAGAGCATATCCCCAAAAGGATATGGGCAGATCAGCAAACCCCATCATGGATCGAACCATGTCTAACAGAGTTCGATTTCTCCTTTCTGATACACCGTTATACTGTGGTGTACCAGGAGGAGTCCATTGAGAGAGAATCTCATTTTCTCCTAGATATGTCAAAAACTCACTGGTGAGGTATTCACCTCCTCGATCTGATCGAAGAGTTTTAATACTCTTTCCAGTTTGTTTTTCTACTTCATTACGATATAATTTGAACATTTCAAATGATTCAGATTTATGTCTCATTAAATAGACATAACCATACCTAGAAAGGTCGTCTGTAAACGTAATGAAATATGAATACCCACCTCTAGTATTTGTGCTCATTGGCTCACATACATCATAATGTACAAGGGTCAATAAGTCACTGGCTCGTTCACCTTTTCCGGTAAAAGGTGATTTGGTCATTTTACCAAGAAGGCATGATTCACAGGTTGTCAATGATTCATAATCATTAACATCGAGGATTTCCTCTTTACTTAACCTGTTCATCCTGTTCTTGTTAATATGTCCTAGCCTATAATGCCAAAGGTAGACATCCATGACATTATCTATTTTAGGGCGCTTATTGGACTTGTACATTACATGAACAGGCTGTGACAAAATGTAAATGCCATTACTCAGAGTTCCATTCATTACAGCAACACCATTCCAAATGATATTGCAATAATCCTTTTTTATTGATATTTCATAACCATTTTTGGCCAAAAGGCCTACAGAAATGACATTCAATAAAAAACTTGGACAATAGTGACAATCACTAAGGACATTTACATGAGAGCTAAATTCAAGTTTAAGAATTCCTAAAGCTAGAACTGGAACTGATCTTCCATCTCCAACATTCAGGAACCTTTCTCCTTCTTCAAACCTCTCACTGACTTGTAGCCCCTGCAACGAATTGCAAATATTAAAAGAACTACCGGTATCCAATACCCAGGTCGAATTATCACAAATAGAAAAATTGCAAGGTGTTATCATATAAGTACCTTGATTGGCAACTGATTGCCCACTTTTCTTAAGCCGGTTCGGATCGAGAGATGCAATGTAAAGAGGACAGTTCCTCTTCCAATGTCCTTGCTTCTTGCAGAAGAAGCACTCCGCCTTGCTCTGATCAGCCTTTTTATTCTTTTTCTGACTAGGCTGAGCATGGTGCACTTGTTTCTTTTGGATTTTATTTTTCTTTTTTCCTTTCTTAAAGGGGCGACCCTTGGATGAACCTCCCACAAAGTTCACCGTCTTCTTAAGAAGTTGGTGATCATTCTCAAATGTCTGTAGTAACCCCAACAATTGGTGATAATTCACTACAGGTTTCGTCATACGAAAATGAGTGAGAAAAGGACGGTATGATCCAGACAATGAGTTTAGTATGGCATCCTTCCCCAATTGATCATGAAGGGAAAAACCAAGAGAGCTTAGACGCTCGATCAACTCAATCATGTACAGTACATGATCAGTTACCGAGGTCCCATCTTTCATTCGGGCGCTGAAGATGGCACAACTAGTTTTGTGCCTCTCAACGTCGTCAGGAACACCGAATGATTCATTCAACACTTGAATAATATCTTCCGGCTGCGTATTCTCAAAACGCCTACTAAACTCATCACTCATTGCTGCCAACATGATGCACCGAACAGTGATCCGGTCACTAAGCCACTTCTGATAAGTGTCTCTGGCCGATCTTGATGCATTAGCAGCGGGCTGCTCAGGTGCTGGATCCGTTATCACATAAAGGATCCTTTCATGCTCTAGCACTATTTTCAGTTTCCTATGCCAATTATTAAAATTTGGACCAGTCAACTTGTCATTGTCCAACAATGAGCGAAGTGACAAATTAGTGGCCATTTCTGCATAAAAAAAAAATTGGCTATTAGTATATGAATTGACTAAACACATTAGACTTGGACTTTAGTCTAAAGGTACTCCCACTATTTTATACAAATTGGTAGCCTCTACCTCCAATTCGAAAAATTACTCCTAATTCTTTAGTGGGCACTAGAACCCAATAGATCGCATATAGGCCCGAGTGTGGCTCGGCTAACCCATATGCACCTATTGGTAGGTTCTAAACCAGTTGCTTCACCAAGCATCTTCTAGTGATAATTTTGCCCTAGGTTCTTCGGCAGGCGTGTGGCGCCTCCACCGAATACCCTAGTCAGGTCCAACCATTAAATGATAGGGTTAAGTCTAATCAACTAATAGACGACCAAGCCCGAGTGTGGCTCGGCTCACCTGACCGCCTATTGAAGGTACACTTAACTCATCATATATTGAATGACAATTCCAATGCTTGATAAGTACCAGGCGTGTCGCGCCTCCAATAATTATCAAAGCATTGGACCCATTATCACCCAACTTAATGGGAGGCTATGACCTAGTTATCCCCATAACCATTTCATTTTAAGGACCTAATAATTTTAGAGGATTTCTTAATTAGGATAGATAAGAAGATCCGGTTAGTCTAATTTCTCCCACTGACTTCACCAAATCAGATTAGACTCAAACCGGTTAAGAAGGCACCTAAATCAGTCAAACTGATTTTCCTTATAGGCATGGGCTAACTCGAATCATTAAGTGATCCAATCAAAATGTGATTGACCATGTCGGCCAGGTAAGTGAGAACGGTGGAAGGGATATGCCATTAACTCGACAAAGACGAATCAGTGCGAGTAGCTCCCAATTAAAAACCACCGGTCAAAACTGCCAAACTTACCTAAGACACCGACTGGTTAATCAATTTCGATTTGATTACTCAAATGACTCGGGCTACACCTCTGAGCCTAAATCAAGTTCCATCTTGGTCTAATCAAAGACACGGACTTGATCCATCTACAACTATTGTAAATTGACCTAGAATTTTCTTGACCTAATCTAGTTACTACTTAATTAGATTTGATCAATTAATTCTATTTGTCCATGTATGATTCTAACCTTAGGTCTAACCCAATCCTAGGAACTTGATTCAAGCTAACCTATATGCCCAAATAATTATGCAATGTCAATTAATTGAGTTACAATTCTATTTCATAACACTTAATTCTCAATTAAGTTTAGACTTATGAAAGTTTTGATCATTGCATATTTCTTTTTAATTATATATTAATTACAATCTTTCAGTTCTTAAAACATATTTTCAGATCTGAGTTTTTGTAATTAATCACATGTAATCAGATTTAATTCATGTTTAAGTCATTATGTTTTATGTTCATGCATCACATATACATAACAACATGAATTAATTCAAACAACATACATCTTATGTATTTATTTTTTCACTTTTATTTTCAGATCTGATTTGTTCATTAAAATCAGAGATCATATAAATCATAAACTTTATTTAGATCTAATCTAAATAATATTATAATTTCAGATTTATTCATGTTACTAATCCTAACACAAACATGCATCATATGCATCCAAAATTTCAGATCTACTTAATCATGCAAAATCAGTAATTAAATCAATACTTTAGATCTAATCTAAATATGTTAATAATTTCAGATTTAATTACAAGAATTAAAATATAAAAGTTTAAACATGAACCTGGCTCTGATACCACTGAAAGTGAATCCTAGGTTATTTGGTGTTAAGCATGCTGATTTTTTTTTTTAAAAAAAAAACCATGGCTGAACCTGATCGAGTTGCCTACGTACCCCTTCATAAGGGGGATCAAGCCATACGTAGTTCTTTTTAAGTTTTAAAATGCAGCGGAAAAATCGAATCAAACAATTTAATTCATGCATGCTTACAAGATCAAATCTAGAAATTAGCACCTTAAGAACACATAGGATTATGCCGGAATCGTTTAAACAATTATGCTAAAATTTTCATGCATGATTAACTATCAAATCTGAAACTTAAGAACTCTATTCCGATTAATCTCCAAATATCCATTGAATGGATTCTGGAGATATCTCTGTGAGGAGCCCCAAAAAAGGATAAAACCTCGGAGAATCAGACCTAGATCTTGACACCATAATAAAAGATTAATGTAGGATTACTACCTTTTATGATGGATGAAACTTGTGGATCTGATCCTCGACTTCGCAGCCACACACACGAATGGCCTCTATGAGAAGTCCACGCGAAGTTCCTGAAGAGATCCAATCCTGCGGAAGTGCTAGCTTGCGCAGAATTTCTTGAGGCTGAAATTTGATCTTCCAAACGCTATCAACTTTTGATTCGCCTTCTTGGAAGAACTTGGAGGAAAGGTTTAAAGGGATTGAAGAGGACTTAGTCTGATCTAAAGACTCTTATCAGGGACCCCTAACACTAATGGCGCGATAGACTTAGAGGAGGAAGAAGTCAGCTAGATTGAATGCAGAATTTTTCCATGCATGAATTAGGGTTCCTCTCTTTTCTTTTCCCTTTTTTCTTCTTCTTTTTCTCTCTTTTTTCCTTGAATTCGACCACCAGATGATGGAGGTCCTTTTAATGTTGCTCTCCTACCTAACTTCATGCCAACCATCCCATATTTGTAGAGGATTTTGTGGGGTTTTGAATTTTGAATTCAAAATTCAAGTTCATGTGCCATCACATGATGAAGCTTGATCTAATCTAAACCATTCATCATGTTGCCACTTTTCTCTTTCAATTTCGAAATTCCCATGCCCCCAAACAGATTAGAGGGTCACGTGGTGATTTTGTGATGATTAAATTCGAAATTCAACCTTAATTAGAAGTGAGATAAAGATAAGGATGACATATGTCATGAAGAGAGAGAATTTAATCTTATCCAATTCTTTTCATGAATTTATCTCTCCATTTTGACCCATCTAATGATGAAAGAGGTCCCTGATGTTGCCAAGTGTCCCATGGCACCATTAAATAAATTAAATTAATTTTTAATCATATTAAAAATCAATTTATGGCGCCATGCATGGATATGTGACAAGTGGATTTCAAGATCCGAACAGTTTCAGATCAAACCCATTTAATTTAATTAAATCCTAACAATTAGAATGATCCAATTACCATGGGTTGAACCTAATCCAATTAGGTCAATCCCTAATTAAGCACAAATTTAATCTAATTTAATTTGGTCAACCTAAGTCCTCTTGATTCAGACCTAATCCAATTAGGTCAAAAATCCTGATTGAGCCCAGAATTGAATCTAATTCAATTTGGCTCATCCTTAGTCTAATTACTCAATCCAGTTGAGTTCATTAGCAATCTAATTACTAATTAATCCTTCGATAATTACTTTAATTATTTTATAAGATAATTTGCCAATCGAATTGACCAAATTACCCCTGAATGATTCTTAATCATTCATTAGCCTTCTTGATCAATCAGGAATCTTCTATGCGTGTGACCTTATAGGTTCGAACCTAAGCCGGTAGTATAGGAACGACTTCCTACACTAATCGATGTGACCATCTAGCAATGGTACCCGACGTCCGAATAGGCCGAATATATGCGAAGCAAATATTCTGGAACCCTGAACTATGGTTACTGTATAATTCAATCCCTTTGACTCTTAATGCCAGGATGACTTAGAGCTCACTGTCAACCCTATAATTAGTACATCCATTATGTGATTAACTTTAGATATCCCGTGACTCCTCACTGGGATTACCCTGGCCAAGGTTTTGCTAAATTAATCACAAGACATTATTCCTGTTTCCAGGAGGGGTCAATTCCATCTTGACTCACAACTGACTACGCAAGTACTTGACTGCACCCAGTGACCTTCCGTTACTGAATTAAAAATTCAGATAGTCCGGTACCAAAGTATAGTGAGTTGCTTGCTAGTCACAGGTTGCGGTCTCAGGTCAGAGGGCCAAACTTATCTCCATATCCACTCGGAACATCTCTCGACAGTAGAGCGTTCCGGAATTGGTCACGTTCAGTGAAATTGTTGCCCAGTAGATACAACCCAAGAGGGGGGGTGAATTGGGTCTTTCAAAACTTTTATGCTACTTCTAAAACTTTTTGATTAACTATGCTAAGTTGTATAGATGCACAGTGAAAGTTAAACTTAGCAAGGGTTTGATGTATAGACTTCGACTTGATTAAATATGCTTGCAACTAAAGGATGTGCGGATAAGAATTAAGCAAGCAATTTATCTAAGTAAGTAAGTGTGTTAGTTAGACAATAACTAGAGGCATTACAAACACAAAGGACATATAGTGGTTCGGTGCACCCCAGCACCTACATCCACTCCCCAAGACCTCTTGGGAATTTCACTATAATCCTACCGATTACAGCCGGTTGTTTTACAAGCTCACAACCCAACTTGTTGTTTTACGAGCGCACAACGAACTCGGTCGGTTTTTCCAGGCTCACCGACTAGAACCACTCCGATTGTTTTTCCGGGATCACAATCGAACCCTACTCGTTGGTTTTACCCTCGGCTCACCAACAAACCTAACACAGTTGGTTTTCCCTTTGGCTCACCAACAAACCTTACACAGTTGGTTTTCCCTTTGGCTCACCAACAAACCTTGCACAGTTGGTTTTCCCTTTGGCTCACCAACAAACCTT
Organism: Phoenix dactylifera; assembly: GCF_051530095.1. Taxonomy (NCBI): domain Eukaryota; kingdom Viridiplantae; phylum Streptophyta; class Magnoliopsida; order Arecales; family Arecaceae; genus Phoenix; species Phoenix dactylifera. The sequence goes on along the minus strand of NC_143195.1, from coordinate 4,332,985 downwards.
AACCCCTTGATTCAATCCCTTGATTGAATCAAGTTACAAGATATTAAAACAAGGTATAAAACAAAACAAAGCTTCTTAAACAAGCAAATATGACAATATAAACAAATAGAGTAAAGAGAAGCCCTCAAACGAGTTTTGAAGATGAAGGAGCTCGGCTTCTTCTTTACTTGACCCTCTTCTGATTTGGCACGAAGTAGAGGATCACCGAGGCAGCACACGGATGGAGAGGAAGCTTTGGGATTCACTTGGATGCTCTTCTTCTCTCTATTTTCCTTTGAATGGCGCCCTTTTGTGCTTATGGGAGATTTTCCGTGTAATCTCTCTGGAATCTTTTTCCTAAATGTTCTCTCCCACTTCCATGAGTTCTCCCCTAGCTCTCTTCTTGTTTTTATAGCTTTAGATGGAGTGGAAACAAGAATATAGCCGTTAGAGACAAAAATATAGCCGTTGGAACCAGTCTGCACCTCCTGACAATATTACCGTTGGGATCGGAGTCGACTCGCGCGATCAGGAGTCGACTCGGCTGTAGCGGGAGTCGACTCAAGCTTTTCCGGAGTCGACTCGGCAACTGTTCCAAATTTGAATTTTGTCCACTCGAGTCGACTCGACTATCCTGGGAGTCGACTCGAATCCCAGAGTCCGAACTCCCGATCCTCTGTCTTTTGGCTCGTCCAGTCTTGGAGTCGACTCGAACTTCCTTGGAGTCGACTCGGCTCTCAGTTTTCGAAAGTTGGTCTTCTGCCATCTTAGTGTAGTGCTGCCTTGGAGTCGACTCGAGCTGTCTGGGAGTCGACTCGAATCTCAGAGTCGGAAAACTGATCCTCTGTATTTTGGAGCCGCGCTGCCTTGGAGTCGACTCGACTTGTCTTGGAGTCGACTCGCCTCTCAGAGACGAAAATACCGTCTTCTGTCTTGGGGTTGCGCTGTCTTTGGAGTCGACTCGGACTTTGTGGGAGTCGACTCGAATCTCAGTGTCCAAAAACTGCTTCTCTGAGTTTTCCCTTGTGTACCACTGAGAGTCGACTCTCGCTTTCTTTGGAGTCGACCCGACAACCATTGGAGTCGACTCGCATTCCTCAGGAGTCGACTCGAATCTCAGGGTCGAAAATCCCTCTCTGACTTTTCTGCCTTTTACACCCTGGAGTCGACTCGTTCTACTCTCGAGTTGACTCGCCAAGCATTGGAGTCGACTCGAATTCCTCAGGAGTCGACTCGAAGACTATTCTTTTAAATTTTCCTTGAATTTGCTCCTCCAATTTGAATCTTTTGAACTTGAGACTTGGGCCAATAACTTGTAGCTTTCTTCCAACTTTTCTTGAGTGCTTTTAGAGGCCTTCTTGTGTTCTTCCAACTTGCTATGTTCCTTGCAACATAAATATCTTTCTCCTTGCAACATAAACATTAGTATCTATACTTCAAGGTTTTGTGATCATCAAAATCAATCTATGAATCAATCTTTGGGTCATCAATCTCCCCCTTTTTGATGATGACAAAACTTGGAGTATATGCAATATAAAAGATATTGTTTTCTAGAAGTAATACATAGCAAAGTTGCATGAAGTAGAAAACATATATTTTTAAAACATACTTCATGATAATGCTTTAGATTTAATCAGCTTAACACAATCAACATATTTCAATTTAAGCTGATTTGTATTCAATTCAAAGCATAAAGGCATTATGAGCATATACTTAGATATTTGCATATACTTAGATATTTCTCCCCCTTTTTGACAACATCAAAAAGATAGGGAAACATTAAGCACAAAGATAAGAACACTCAAATATTTCTTTCCCTTATTGTACTCTGATTTGAATGTTAAATTATTGCAAGGATATGAATCATATAACTTAAGGCAATAATATTGGAATCAGATTAGTGAGCACAGATCAGAGCCAATGAAGATAGTTTTCAAGAAGTTTTCTAAGTTGATACCACAGATAGTTTTCTAATCAAGTGTAGGTGGAATCTTCCTTAGGTTAATTCAAGAAGTAGAAATCTAACCTCTCTTCAATAATAAGTGTGAAAGCTTGTTCATTTAAGATCTTGTGCCCAATCTATTAAGTATTTTATCAACATGAGAGCAATTTAACTAATTTTCTGAGTATAAGAGCAATATATTAAGTATGATTGCAAAGTGCTTTTATGGTGTAAAAATATTGTGGCATAAATACCAAAATATGAATTCATGCAATTTATAATATATCTTAGAGTATACATAAAGTTCAAGGCTTTGAAGGTTCTTTTAAAGCTCTTTTAAAGACTTTATTCTTTTATTCCTAAAAAAAATTTGATACATAAAAATATGAATTGGCACACAATTTAAGTTTTAAAGATCAAGTCAATTAGGACTCATTAGTGAATATCAAAATAGATTTTCTAAAAGATACTCAAGAAAATTTTACACGTTATTCTCCCCCTTTTTCATTAAGTTAGAGGCTCTTTAAGCTCAACTTGCAATTTGGTTCATGATTTATGCATAAGATATACTAACCAAATAACACGCCTCAAGGTGTATCATAAAGATTTTCAGATTTAAATTTCAGATGATACATATTGGAGAGTATTAGGATCACTTTTCATTTAGTATTCTTTCCCTCTCCTTTAGTTATAGATTTATGCGATTAAGTTCCATAAGATCTTTCCTTCTGAAATTTTCTTTCTCCCCCTTAATTGATCATTCCATTTTAAGAGTTTAGAATTTGTAGATAATGTTCCATAAGATTGTCAATCTCAAAAATATATTTCAGCTTATTTTCATAAGACTCAAGGTTTGAGACAAGACAACCTTTATAGAACTCATCTCAAGGTATAAACTTATAATTAAAGCAAGTATTGTAATATAAGGAGGTTCATCAAAATCAATCCATAAAAATCAAGGTATGCATCAAAATAAAGTGTCTTTGGGATAGGATACTGAATATCTAAATCTCCCCCTCAAAAGATGCATTCTTCTTTAATCATTTTAAATTGTTGAATTTCAGATTTTAGTGATAAACGTGAATAACACTGAAATTCTGTAATATCAAGAATGTAGAGTGATCTAGAAATATTCAGAATTTATAGTAATCACTCTTTCTAATCCTTTAAGAACAAGTTATGCTTTCTCCTAATCTTAGAAAAAATGTATAAAAGTATTAATCAGAAAATGATTCAATTGAAGCTCAATTTCTTTCAAAAGCATTTACATTTTCTTTCTTTTAGAGTCATTTGAGTGAACTGAAATATTTCTAGTTTTAAGATCATTCACTCTATTGATATTCTGATGGAAATCTTTAAGAATGTAGGAGAGAAAAACATATAGATGATCATTGAGGTATATATATTTATAGAACTCAATTTCTTAATCATAGTTTTTCACCAATGTATTCATGAAACACAATAAATCTTTTTAATATCAAAATAAGATCATATATTTAGAAATTTTTGTTTGCAATCAAGATCATCGAAAGACACATCATTTGGACCAATATTAGTACATTTTAACGATAAGAAAAGATATGTTTCGGATGCGTATCGGAGCAATCAACCAAGGCATCAAAGTGCTCTGATACCACTTGTTTTTCTTAAATTAAGATTTTATTTTAGAAATCATATTGAGTTTAAGCTTTTATACGAAATCAGATTCTGAATTTCATAAAGATTTTCAAAAGAGGCTTTCAAAGTCATAATTTGAGATATGGATCTTCCACATTATAGCTTATCTTAAATCATTACGATTGAAAACACATATTTCAAGCATATTCAGAATATTTGTATTTATGTTGAATTTTGGTATGAGTTAGCACATTATATACCAAAGTTAAGCAAGTTGATGGATAAGACAAACTCAATTCATTTTGCCTAAATAGAGATATCCTTCTCTTCTCCCTTTTTTTTTTTACAAATTTATTTAACTTTCAGATTTTAACGATGATTGTGAATAACAAATCTGAATTTTCTTTTCAATAAAACCAAACAAAAGATGTTATGTAGCATTTCAAACATTCAATCAAATTGTCCAAGTATGGGGTACTACAAAAGATATTGAGAACCCATAATTTAAAATATCATGCCACATGCAAAATATAGTGTGTGTTAAGTCATACATTAAAATATTAAGAACAAGCATGTCAAGTATCAAAATCAATTCTTTTCAAATAAACTCCCCCTATTTAAATATAATTTTGCACTGATTTCATCCTTAAAGTGTGTTTCCATGTGACTAAAAATTTGAATTGATTCTTTCTTGTATACTTTCATTTACTTTGTCTTTCTTTTAACTTTCTTAAGCTCTATACTCTATTTGCTCCCTATCCGGTGGAGTTGGGAAGGGGCACGAGGTACTACCACTAGCCTCCCTCTTGTGCCGTCCCTAATATGCCCTACACCGAATAGTTGGGTCAAATAGTGCCGGGTACTACCACTAGCCTCCCCATTGGCACCATCCCTATGATGAGCAATATAGAAAGGTTAAAATGTTTACTTCAAACTCTCCCTGTTTGAGTGTAATTAATTATAGATTTTATCCCTTCCAAATATGCCGAATATATTATGCTTGTTTTGCTTTTCCTTAAGATTGAAGTACTTGCCTTTGCTCAGATTTTTCATCTCTTGAACAATGTCCATTTTCTTTTCTTTATCTCTCTCTCTTTTTGTTATTCTCAAGTAATTTACATGAAAGAGCAGAATAAAGAAATAATCTTATGTATCATATATATGTATATCATGCAAACAACATTTTCATTATGCTCAAGGATTCATAACTTCTCACAAGTTATTTTACATCAAAATTTTAAGCATATACTTGTGTATTTCATGGTTATGATATAGGCAAAGAAATAATTTAGTTTGGGCAAACCATGAAACAGTTTCTAAAAGTACAAGTCAGTCTATACACATATAGACATGATATCAAAAATTAATAATTAAAGAATTTAATCATGCCATAATAAGATTTAAGTTATTGACTTTGCTCAATTAATTTGTGAGAGAAGTATCTAGAATTACCAATTCATTCTGCATTCTTCAGTCAAATACCTACTAGATTCCTTATGTATGAACTTTTGGCTGAAGAAGGTTCTCTCTCTTGTTTGCATGTGAATATTTATTGTATCTTACACGGAGATATCCTTCAAGTTGAGATCTTTCATTTTCTTGCTCAAGGATCCTTCTTCACGCCAATCTTCTATAAGAGTTTTCTTGTGGACTAACGTTGGTCAATGAAGATCCCCTTTCCTGTTTGTCTTAATTTGGAGTTTGAGAGAAGATGTTAATTCATTCATCATATTTCAAACTCACCTTGCAATATAACTCTTCATTAGTAGAACCAAAAATGATGTCATCAATGCATACTTTGAGCAAATAAGATTCACTAATTCTTCTTTTTGATCCATAGATTTATCACTATTACTTTCTATCAAAAAGGTTACTTAAGCTTTAATATCATGCTTTTGATGCTTGTTCCAAGTTATATATTGCTTTATCATATTTGTAATGAGTGTTTTCAAATATGGTGGTTATTTAACATATATCTTCTTTAATAAAATAAGTACCTAGGAGTGCATTCTACACATTCATTTGATAGAATATAAAGCTCATAAAGCAAGCAAATGATAATGGTGATCTTTACTTCTAGTCATGCAAGAATCAAGATCTATTTCATCTTTTCTTGATTTAGTCTTTTAGTAGTCATCAGTTTTTTTTTTTAAGTGCATTTCTGAAAAACTTAATTTTGTTATAATTATTAACAAGTTTTCAGATTGTTATATGTAAAAGATTAACCATATATAATTTGATCTTAGTATCTTGACAATAAATCATTAGTCTCATAGAGAATAAGACGACTTGATATTTTTGCAACTAAAATCTTTTCATTGAATATTCTATATGCATTGCTTGATGAATGATATCCAAGGATAGACATATCTCTATCAGATTTGGCATTATTTTTTATAAGAACATATCAAGCATAACATGTACGACTGAAAAATATGAAAGATATGCAATGGTTCATTTTCCATTTTTCAGAAGATCAAAAGGAGTTTTCATCAAAAATAGATCTAATAGAAATCATATGTATGACAAGCAGTGATGATAGCCTTAAAAAAAATCATTTAAGTAGATGACTATCATACACAATTGTCTTTTTCATTTCTTCAAGAATTCTATTAACCCTATTTTACTTAAGGTCTCCTTGGTGCTGAAATAATTAATTTCTGTATAAACTTTATCAGGATTTTGGTTTTCAACACTGTGCCATGATTTACAGTTTGGAAACTTTTATCATTTGAAACATTTTTACAAGATTTAGCAAATACAGAAAATATTTCAATTTTATTTGCCAAGAACACATCCAATGTAAGCTTTTGAAAACTTAGTGATGGAAACAACATCTCTAGATTTAGAAATTATTTTTGTTTGTTTCCTTAGTTAGCATGCATAGTAAAACTTTGACCTTTAAGAGGATAATCTAAGTAATCCTATGGCAAGGTCTTTTGAGATTAAGTACATACTAGCATGAGCTGATTTCATATGCCAAATATGGTTTCTTTAATCTTGGTATTCATAGTGCATATATTCAAAAGCATACCAAGTACACATTATCATATCTATGATCAATAAACAATAATGCCATAGATAAAAACTTTCAATCAAGCATATAGAGAATTCATAGAGTTATTCTTAATAAGTTGATTAATCATTTAGCACCTTATCCACTAGTGAGTAAAATGAAATGATTTGATTATATTTCCAAAAGTATTTTCTATATACAAAATTGATCACTACTAGCAAATCATATCAAATACTAAAGCACAAATAATGATGAGATGCAAGAATTACTGATTTCATTATTATTTTTTTTGTTAATAACTTTTTAAGTTTCTTTATGTTCCATGGGTACCTTGGTACACCTATGTGTACATCCTCATTTTCTCATTTTGGGTACCCAAGCTTGCTTGAGTCCTTGAGAGTTAGGACATATGGTTCCTTTTGGAACCCATATCTGTTTAATAGTAATAACTTTACCATTTGATTTAATTATACTAGAACGATAGGTAAAGTTGTTATTCCCATCCTTTTTATTTTTGAAATAAATTATCTTATTTAATGGTTTGCTTGGTAAATTGATAACCTTTTTCTCTAGAGATTTATGGCTAAGTGAAGGAGTCAAGCTAAATTTTGATTTATCAAAATCAGCATGTTGGCTTTCAAACATCATTTTTAATCTTTCTAAGCTTACGGTGAATTTGTTAATGCAAGATTTTAATTGATTAATTTCTTCGCTTAAGTTTTGATTTTCTTTAATTAAGCTATGATTTTTCTGAATCAATTCTTCTGAAAATGACCTTAAGCATTCATTTTCAGAATTTAGTTTCTCTTGTATTTCATCATTAGAATTTCTTTCTTTTGAAATTTTCAGATTTAGTTTCTTAAGATTTTTATTCTTTACAGCTAATTTTCTACATTCACCATACAAATCATGAAAAGCATTTAATAATTCATCATAAGAAAATTCTTCTTGAAAATTATTTGATGTAAGAGTAGATTCAGTTTTTACCTTGTCTTCTTGTGCCATAAAGCACAAGTCAGTTACCTCTTGTAGTTTCTTGGAGCTAATATCATCATTGTCGCTCCTAACTTTTATTTTCTGGCTTGACTCTTTCTTGGTCAAGGCTTTCTTCCTTTTTATCTCTTTCTTCCTTTCTTCTTGCTTCCTTTTCTTCTTTGTCTTTAGGAAGCTGATTTGCCTCGGAGTCGACTCGGACCTTATTGGAGTCGACTCGGTGAACTTGAGAGTCGACTCTGAGATACTTGGAGTCGACTCGACTGAGGGAGATTCAACACCCTTTTCTGCAGTCTCATTGTTAGTATATATTTGAAGCACATGTGAGCTAGTCTGAGATTTATCATAAATATTTTCTAAAGTATCCCAGATCTCCTTAGCAGATAAGCATGCAGAAATTTCATTAAACTTCGTTTCTTGAATAGCACAATATAACATGTTCATAGCATTAGCGTTCAATTGTGCTAAGTCCTTTTCATTAATAGTTTGTGAGAGTGTGTGAAGGTCATTTGTTATGATTTTCCATAAATAATAGTTTTGTGATTGAATAAAGATGCGCATGCGTATTTTCCAATGTGTATAGTTTATGCCATTAAATAGTGGAGGTGTATTAATTGATTGTCCTTCTCCTAGAAAACTATCTATTTGAGTTGTCATGATCTTTGGCTCTTGATCGTGAGATCAATGATTAAACTTAGAGCACCTGCTCTGATACCACTTGTTGCCCAGTAGATACAACCCAAGAGGGGGGGTGAATTGGGTCTTTCAAAACTTTTATGCTACTTCTAAAACTTTTTGATTAACTATGCTAAGTTGTATAGATGCACAGTGAAAGTTAAACTTAGCAAGGGTTTGATGTATAGACTTCGACTTGATTAAATATGCTTGCAACTAAAGGATGTGCGGATAAGAATTAAGCAAGCAATTTATCTAAGTAAGTAAGTGTGTTAGTTAGACAATAACTAGAGGCATTACAAACACAAAGGACATATAGTGGTTCGGTGCACCCCAGCACCTACATCCACTCCCCAAGACCTCTTGGGAATTTCACTATAATCCTACCGATTACAGCCGGTTGTTTTACAAGCTCACAACCCAACTTGTTGTTTTACGAGCGCACAACGAACTCGGTCGGTTTTTCCAGGCTCACCGACTAGAACCACTCCGATTGTTTTTCCGGGATCACAATCGAACCCTACTCGTTGGTTTTACCCTCGGCTCACCAACAAACCTAACACAGTTGGTTTTCCCTTTGGCTCACCAACAAACCTTACACAGTTGGTTTTCCCTTTGGCTCACCAACAAACCTTGCACAGTTGGTTTTCCCTTTGGCTCACCAACAAACCTTAACCCCTTGATTCAATCCCTTGATTGAATCAAGTTACAAGATATTAAAACAAGGTATAAAACAAAACAAAGCTTCTTAAACAAGCAAATATGACAATATAAACAAATAGAGTAAAGAGAAGCCCTCAAACGAGTTTTGAAGATGAAGGAGCTCGGCTTCTTCTTTACTTGACCCTCTTCTGATTTGGCACGAAGTAGAGGATCACCGAGGCAGCACACGGATGGAGAGGAAGCTTTGGGATTCACTTGGATGCTCTTCTTCTCTCTATTTTCCTTTGAATGGCGCCCTTTTGTGCTTATGGGAGATTTTCCGTGTAATCTCTCTGGAATCTTTTTCCTAAATGTTCTCTCCCACTTCCATGAGTTCTCCCCTAGCTCTCTTCTTGTTTTTATAGCTTTAGATGGAGTGGAAACAAGAATATAGCCGTTAGAGACAAAAATATAGCCGTTGGAACCAGTCTGCACCTCCTGACAATATTACCGTTGGGATCGGAGTCGACTCGCGCGATCAGGAGTCGACTCGGCTGTAGCGGGAGTCGACTCAAGCTTTTCCAGAGTCGACTCGGCAACTGTTCCAAATTTGAATTTTGTCCACTCGAGTCGACTCGACTATCCTGGGAGTCGACTCGAATCCCAGAGTCCGAACTCCCGATCCTCTGTCTTTTGGCTCGTCCAGTCTTGGAGTCGACTCGAACTTCCTTGGAGTCGACTCGGCTCTCAGTTTTCGAAAGTTGGTCTTCTGCCATCTTAGTGTAGTGCTGCCTTGGAGTCGACTCGAGCTGTCTGGGAGTCGACTCGAATCTCAGAGTCGGAAAACTGATCCTCTGTATTTTGGAGCCGCGCTGCCTTGGAGTCGACTCGACTTGTCTTGGAGTCGACTCGCCTCTCAGAGACGAAAATACCGTCTTCTGTCTTGGGGTTGCGCTGTCTTTGGAGTCGACTCGGACTTTGTGGGAGTCGACTCGAATCTCAGTGTCCAAAAACTGCTTCTCTGAGTTTTCCCTTGTGTACCACTGAGAGTCGACTCTCGCTTTCTTTGGAGTCGACCCGACAACCATTGGAGTCGACTCGCATTCCTCAGGAGTCGACTCGAATCTCAGGGTCGAAAATCCCTCTCTGACTTTTCTGCCTTTTACACCCTGGAGTCGACTCGTTCTACTCTCGAGTTGACTCGCCAAGCATTGGAGTCGACTCGAATTCCTCAGGAGTCGACTCGAAGACTATTCTTTTAAATTTTCCTTGAATTTGCTCCTCCAATTTGAATCTTTTGAACTTGAGACTTGGGCCAATAACTTGTAGCTTTCTTCCAACTTTTCTTGAGTGCTTTTAGAGGCCTTCTTGTGTTCTTCCAACTTGCTATGTTCCTTGCAACATAAATATCTTTCTCCTTGCAACATAAACATTAGTATCTATACTTCAAGGTTTTGTGATCATCAAAATCAATCTATGAATCAATCTTTGGGTCATCAGAAATGTACTCCTACACTTCACCTGTATGGCATACCAGTGTCTCCACACTCCTTGGTTAAGAGGACAACCAACATATATGTCACACAACGACCTAATCTCGATAATGTTGTCGTCCTAGTAACAACATATTATTTGGTCGCGAACAAGTTTAAGGACTCAAAGATAAATCCTCCTTTATCATAACATAAGTCCTAAGGACTTCATCATATAAGAGTTCATTTGAAGATGAAATGATGAATAATGCCAAATAATACTTTATTAATTTGTCAATTTATTTACAAAATTCAATCATCAATATGCTGACGATTGACATTTAGGATACAATTCCCAACAATTATTTACTATTATATAGTGAAACTTTGAATATAAAAATAAATAAAACCGGACCCAGATCCGGATCCGACCTGAATGACCTATCAGGTCAAAATTTGTAGGCATGGACCCGACCCAATCCGATCTGATTTTCAATCGAGACGGGTCTGAATCTAAAATTAGGATCCGAATAAGAAACCGGGTTGGATCGGGGTCACTCATGACCCGACCCGACCCGACCCATTTGCAGCCCTAATTAAGGGTGAATACTCATTGAACTTAGGGTTTACACTCTAGGTTGGGTGCTTGTTCGAAGATTCACAAAATATTTTTCTAGAAGATTTTTCTATTTTAGATCAAGTTAAAAATCTTAGTGTAAGAATTCAAGTTTCATTAGTCAACCCAGTCTTAGCCGAGTTATAACATAACCATAGGTTAGGTTAGATACTTGAGCAATAACCATATGCAATGCACATGAGAAGAAGGACAAATATTGTGAATCGTGATGCCATCTTACTGATGTTCATATTTTATTCTAGATGATTAGTGCATGAGCACATACGGATATATGTTTAATGGAGGGGAATTTTATGATTACCAATAATTTAAATCTATTTGTCTAATTATGACAAAAACAATTTGAAGTAAAGAAAAGAGAAAAGAAGATAGCATGAAAGAGAGAGGAGGGTTTATTGTTAGATGTGGCTACACAAAGTGATTGAGAGAACTATGATTCTCGTAGGTTTGTGGTGGCTCATGATTTGAACTAGACCTCTCTAGTTTAATCTGGAGTGGATATGAACTCAAAAGGCTAGCCTATTTTTAATTTGAATAAGATTCTTATCCAATAAGAAAAGTATATATTTTTACCAAAAAGAAAGTGTATATTATTTAGCTTTTACTCACATATATAATATATTAATATAAAGTTTCAATAGACAGATTACCTAGGTATTTAAAGATTGCCATGTAGTGTTGAGGTAAAGCTACGAGCAATGAATAAACTAGGGTGAGCCTTCCATCAAAGGACAAATGCTTTCATTTCTATGATGAAAACTTTTTTTAACCCCTAGAAATTAAAGGGGTCCAATCAGTTTACGAAAGTTTGCCCACGGAGAGAGAAAGCCAATGGTAGGAGAAGGAGGTTGTTAAAGCTTGCTAATCAAGTTGTGCCTTGGAGAGGTTTGAGCTTAATAAAGCAAGGATGATTTTTAAAAGTTGATAGTAAGGCTAGAGAGTAGCTCAAAAAAAGAAAAAAGGATAAGTTTTAAAACTCTTGCTTTCTCAATATCAATTATAGAGAAAATTAAGGTATTATCTACATATTGAAGACATTTGATGCCAACCTCTATCCAAGGGTCCTCCAAGCTTTCAACCAAATTCTCTCTACTAGCTTTATTTAGCAATTAGTATAAAGGATCAATAGCCAAAATGAGGAGAATGAGGGAGAGAAGGTCACCTTATTTGACTCCCCAGCCACAAGGAATCCAATTCCATTAATATTAACAGCAATCTTGCAAGGGGGAAGAAGGTTTTCTATCCAATGGATCCAATTGTCAGGGAAGCCTCTAAGTTTGAGCATTGATCAAGAAATCCAAGTTTAGCTTATCAAAGGCTTTCTTGAAGACAGTCTTATGAATTGGCCGTTTGATTGCTACTCTCCTAGTATGAGAGATGATTACTTATGCACATAGCATATTATCTAAGACAGATCGGCTTTAGATAAACTTAGTTTGTGACCAATTTACTAATGAGTTAAGGAAAGGAGTCGGTCAATAGGCTAAGATTTTGCGGATAATCTTTATAATGCTACAAATAAGGTTGGTTGGTCAGAAATTAGAAGGTCAGATTGCATCTTCTTTTCTAGGGACTAAGGCTTCATTTAGCAGAGCTTTTTGATGGCCAGAAAGCACTTTCTGACCCTCTAAAAGCACTTTTAGATAGAGTAGGAGTGTTTGGTAAAAAAATCGAAAAGCTGTTTTAGCTTTGCCAAAAAACTAAAATAACTTTTTGGGAGAAAACCACTTTTAGGCTCCATCGGAAAGCTATTTTGAATTATAATTTTTTTTGGACCAAAATACTCATGATAAAATATAATAATTACAGAAAATAATAATATTAATATATAATAATAATAATAATATTTTATACCTTTATTATTATATTATACTATAAATATTATATTATATTATATTATATCATAATATATTGATATATTATGTTATATAGTATCAAATTATGTTATATTATTATGCTATAGTATACAATATTATATTACTATATTATAGTAATATTATAGTAACGTTATACTATATTATATATTTACGTATTAATATATATTATATTTTATTATGCTCTGTTGTATAATACTATGCAATGTTCTTTATGATCATTTTGTCATATCAAATGTACTTTCTTAATTTATTTACCAAATATATTAAAGTTTTACAACACTTTAGAAATATAGTAACTAAACAGCAAATAGCTTTCTATAAAAGCTCTACTTCATAAAGCTACACTTCCGAAAGTTTTACTACTAACAGCTATGCCAAATGGGGCTTAAGGCCATTACTACATAGTTTCGAAAACTGCTCTTAATTTCCACCATTGAGAATGGCTCATCCAAGGGATCCAAGTTAGGGTAGAGAGGAGAGTACAGGCTGTTCCAGGTTAGTTTGATGGAGGCGTTTGAAGGCTTGGAAAAGATGTTTGTGAAAAAGTCAGTAAAATGGTGAAGTATCTCCATCATTGGTTAATATTGGTGTTGTGGGATGGGGTTTCGAACTTTAATCCCACATCGGCTAATCAGCGGAAAGGTCTGTGCCTTAAATGGGGGGCTCAATAACCTCTTCTCATCGAGGCGCCTTTTGGGGGCAAAACCGTGAGGGATGGAAAGGGTGGTGCTTAAGGCCATTACTACATAGTTTCGAAAACTGCTCTTAATTTCCACCATTGAGAATGGCTCATCCAAGGGATCCAAGTTAGGGTAGAGAGGAGAGTACAGGCTGTTCCAGGTTAGTTTGATGGAGGCGTTTGAAGGCTTGGAAAAGATGTTTGTGAAAAAGTCAGTAAAATGGTGAAGTATCTCCATCATTGGTTAATATTGGTGTTGTGGGATGGGGTTTCGAACTTTAATCCCACATCGGCTAATCAGCGGAAAGGTCTGTGCCTTAAATGGGGGGCTCAATAACCTCTTCTCATCGAGGCGCCTTTTGGGGGCAAAATCGTGAGGGATGGAAAGGGTGGTTCCACCCGGGGCGCCACCAGAGGGTGGACCCCCGGGAGCGGTCGACGATCCCCGATCCCCGGACAATACCTCCGTGAGGACGCAGTCGCTTTTCCTGCTCTGCTGGTGTGCGGACTGTTGCCGGGGTGAAAACCCCACAACAATTGGTAATGTACTGGAAGGCCTTGCACATTTATCTTGAAGAGAACTAGCTGCCAATATGTACCAATATCAGTTGCAATATGCATGCTGATCAAATTTGGACTACTACTTGAATCTTTTTGATGCAATAATGGCTGATTGTAGGGTTGTCTTCTTCTCATGAGCTTAATGGTTGCTCATCTCTTATTCACTACAAAATTATAAACATTTAGTTAGATATAAGGATCTTAGCTATCTATCTAAGTCACAGATGCATGAATCATGTCAAGAAGATCTAATATTTGAGGAGTGATTGAAACCCAATTAATAGATCATAGAATTATGTGTGCATCAATGCCCCTACCATGAAATCTGGTACACTAAACAACAAAATAGCGGGTGTTGTATGCTAGGACCTAAGACCTTTGATGGGTGAGGATGGGCAAAACAATATCAAATTGCACTCCTGCAACAATGGCAATGTGAGGACCAATGCGAATATATATTTTAGTCCATATTGGTTATGCATTGGATAGATCTTGGATGCTTATATAGGGCCAATTTAGACATTCCAATTGTGCTTTCTGCTAGCCTTTTTCGGCGATGCCTAGGTTATTACAAGTAGTATCAAAGTAGACCCAGTGTATAATATATGTGGACTAAAGAACACCACAACATGGGTCCATTTGAGGCTGACCACTGTCTATCATAGTATTTATAATTGAATGTAACTAGATTTAGATTCTTAGCCTAGCGAGGATGATAAGGTTTAAATCAGAGAAGGTTTAAATCAGAGGAGTATGCAAAAATTCATACGAGCATGTATTTAGCTTTATATCGGTTATATATTATGTAGATCTTGGATATTTATACGAACCCAACAAATCTAAATAATACTTTTTAGCTAGTTTTTCTAAATTGTTACAAGTATGTTAAAGGCAGAACCCAAGTTTATCGAGGGAGGGTGGTATGGCCTACCATGAACTCAATAAAAAATAAAGTATTACTATGCTGGAGGCTTCTGCTTCCACCAAGTCCACTTTCTCACACCCCCAAAACATATCGTATCCCAAATTATGGTCCTCCTTTCTTGACTCTATTTCTGCTGCCAATACACTCTTGGAACTGGATTTATTTTTGTAAGAAATAATTATGATTTAATTGTAGTACTTTAATTGTAGCGGTGAATTCGAGATTGAATAGAAAACAAGCTTAGTCCCACACTCCCACTATCCCATCTCCCACCACTTCCTTTTGTATACGATAATGAGACATGAGAGAACAAACTAGAGCCCCTCAATGGAACGCCCTGGTTCACCTTGGAAACGAGTTTAGTCATGCAAACGAGATATTTTAGTGCTTCATATCCATCCTATTCTCACCTTAGCTCTTCCACAAACACCATGGCACCAATTGATTGCTAAATTAGAAGTCCAAACGCCCCAGCCCGTGCATGAAACTTCTTGATAGTACTTTCTACTTTCATGGGGCCTAATACATCGGTATCAAAGTACATAGCCATTTGCAAACCACGGAATTCAAGCTGCGGTGAGAATGCAACTCGGGTGACCCTGAGGTCGGAGCTGAGCAGGCTGCCTGAGGTGTTGGGTGCTGATCACCTCTGCTCAGTGGCCAGCAAGAAGTCCGCTTGTCGGAAAGTTTTCGACAAAGGACCCTCCAATGTCTAAGTCAGATAAGGAGACAACAATATAGAAGGGAGAGAATTTCAGCAGAAGATCGCTCATTGAGTAGGGTTGCATGTATATTATGTATCTGAGGTCCCTTGGGTTGCTTTTCTTATATAGGAAGGTCAGTTTGTCGTTACCTGGGCCGACATGGCATGTAATGATGGCTAGACAGTGGCCGGTGGTACAGTCGTAGCATGGGTGCTAGTCTACATGGGTGGCAGAGTGCGCTAGTGGGGCGCAAGATGTGATGCTGCTGCAACTGCAGACTGCTAGGGATGTCAATTGTTGGGATTGTCAGTCCTTGTCGACTCGTGCCAATTATCCGACTTGGTTGATGACTACTCGATCAACCGGCTCTTCGACTGGGGCCAAGGAGTTCACATTGGATGGTTGGCTGCTTGACTGTGGCCGAGGTGGTTCTCTTTGACTTATATCTAAGATAAAGGGGGGAGTTCAAATCTCAGGTCAAGGTACCCAATATTCCCCCGTCACTTTCTCCCCACTTCCGAGGCGAACTTGCACTCTAGTTCGGGCGATTAAAGTCGAGTGGTTACCTCGATCAAGGACGATGCCTTTGTCAAAAGCATTAAGTGCGTAGTTTGGTCTTTCTGAAGCGTTGCCAGGTCTGGGCTATCCTAAGACATCGTCATTATGGGGAGACTCTGAGGCACCATTAGTAAGGTGATTCAACGAATCGCCCATGCCATACCCTTAATTGATGTGTGGCATGATCTACCTAAATAGTCGAATCAGCATATTGATCAGGATTGTCTGCACCCCTATTTAAGGGCATCTCCATCCTTCAGACTCCACTGCTTGCCCCATCTTTCTTTTCTACCTGAGTGCTTAAATCATTTAGGTGCCCGAGCGGTGCTCTAATGAAATCTTTTATTTCAAGCTCCGACATCCCCCATCTCTAGCTTCGGCATCCTCCGTGTCTCTCCATTTTTGGTAGGCTTTCATCCCTTGGCTACTTGAATCTTTTTTGTCTTCTCCCTCGCTACCTTGTCTCTTTTTTTTTTGTTAAACTACCTTGTCTCTTCATCTTCATCTTCATCTTCATCTTCCTTAATATGAGTGACCATGAGATTAGCACCCTAGAGGGGAGTTGGTTGTTGGACTATTCTTCCCAGGCTCGGCAGCCATCGCCTATGGGTAAGTCCGAAGCCCAACCGGGCCTGGACCATAAGGTGTCTGTCCTCACATAAGAAAAAATGGACATCGTTCGAGCCCATTACTTTATCCCTCTCAAGTTCATCTTCGAGCTTGCTGGTCCTAGTGACTGAGTTACCCGACCTCCTCTGTCTTTGTTCGGCTTGTATGAGGAAACTCTAAAGGCCGAGCTGAGGACTCTCCATCCTTTCTTCGTTAAGCTAATTAGGACCTATAGCTTTGTCCCGACTTAATTGAAAACGAGCTCCTGGCAGGTCCTTGTTGGGTTTTTGTCTCTATCTTCTCTAGGGCATCTAGGCCTTAACTTTCCTCTTTTGGGGGTGCTTCACTTTATAGAAGCATCACAGGACAACGACTGGTAGTACTTTTCTCCTAGAAAAGATTGCCAGCTGATCCGAGGTGCTCCCCCTTTCTTTCATAGGTGGAAAGAAAAAATTTTCTTTGTCCGCTCCGAGCAAACGTGGGTATTCAAGACCACGTGGAGGGTTCCTCGGACCGACCTAAGTCGGCCCTCGAGGTTGTTTGGCGATGATCGAAGGGCCTTGGATAAGCTTCCAGAATCTTAATCCAAAACTCCCGCCTTACAGGAGCTGTTGTCTGAGGAGATTCTTATTAACGTCGGTCTGAGTCCGACTAAGCCCCTAGGTAAGCTCCTCTTGAGCTTTTTTTTCTATCACCTGGTCATATTCCTTTTTGACTTTGTCTTCAATTTTGTAGTTCTTGCTGCCATGAAGTTCGATCTCTCTTAGATTCGTGAGAGGAGAAAGACAAAGAAGTGGTCGGCCAAGGCCAAAGAGGGGGGAGCTCCTTAGAGAGGAAGCCAGAGGGGCAAGTCTTCTTCGGTTCCTGCCACCAAAGTTGTCGCGGAGGTCGGAGCCCCTCAGAAGAGAAGACCGAGGGAGGAATCCTCTTTAGTTGCTGTCGCTAAAGTCGCTGTGGATGTCAAGGCCCCTCCGTTTATCTCTGTAGTATACTCCTAGAGGTATCTCTAGGTGTGACTGTTAGAGAAATCCGAGTGGGCTCAGTCTTCGGGAGGTCAACACCTCCGTTTGCCTTCGAAGTATACTTTTAAAGGCATCTCTGGATTTGGCTACCAGAGAAAATCCGAGTGAAATCGGTCTTTGAGAGGTCAATGCCTCCATTCGTCTCCAGAGTATGCTCCTAGAGGCATCTCTAGATTTGGCTACTAGAGAAAATCCAAGTGGACTCGGTTTTTACGAGGTCGGCGTCTTCATTCATCTCCAAAGTATGCTCCTAGAGGCATCTCTGGGTTTGGCTACCAGAGAAAATTTGAGTGGGCTCAGTCTTCAGGAGGTCGGTACATCCGTTCATCTCCGGAGTATCCTTCCGGAAGCATCTCTTGTGATATACCTTACTTTCTTCACATGCCATCAATATATATATATACACACAACAAGTTTATTTTTCCTTATTTTTTTAACTTGAGATGAAAATGACATTTTAGTACCCCCCCCCGGCGCACCACTCCTCGTCATCCTCGGCAAGCCAGAGCATTTTCTTGGTTCTGATCTACCCTTTTTCACCTACATATTTCCGTTGAAACGCACTGAAGGAGCATCATTGCCAATCTGTGATTGAGGACTTCCCTTTATACTTTTTCCATTTTACCAAACACCTAATTTCCTCCATCATTCAACCGTTATTTGGAGCCTTTCCCCATACCGGGAGTCCTCTCCTCATCAAAATACTGTAATGAGTTTACTGAGTGAAAAGAGGGTTTGCTGCGAGGAACCAATAATAGTGGACGGCATGTGGAGGGGACCCCTTCATAAAGTTGACGGTATAATTGCTCATCCCTATGGTTTACTCGTGCAACGTCACATAAGAAACAAAAGTTTCATGGGCATAAGGCCACAAAAGTTTCCACCTCCGGCCGGCCTTCATGGGTGGTACCATGTCATCATAGGTGTGGTGCCAACTAAAGAGTGGATGTCAGAATATGGGGACGTCCGCATCCCCATGCGAGTGCAAGATCTTGCTTCTCCCCACTTTGGACTCACTGAATCACTGTTCCTCCGCAGTTAAAAGAAACCTCACATGGCTCCTAAATAGATTTCCTACGTGCAAACAAATTCCTGCTAAAGGAGGACCACATTAGCTTTGAGAAAATATTCAGTGGAGGAAACATGCCATGGAGGCTCAAACAAGAGGTCTAATGCATGCCCTCATGAGGTTACTGCATGTAACATGGAAGATGTAGTTCCTCTGAGTGCCTGTATGGACTGAGTAATGACATAACAATATATACATGCATGGATATGTGTATGTATATATAGATATACATAGATAGATAAATAGATAGATGTATATATATGCATATATGCATTGGCAACTGATGAGAGCACAAAAGTGCAATCGCCATACCATTTTAATTAGTATTATAGTTAATCTTTAATGATAAAATTAATTAATTAACGTTGTATTTGTGTTTGAGTGCAAGAAATCCAAGAGACCCAATAACATTGGGTTTGAGCCCAATGCTCGGTAGCCCGAGCTCAACAAATTTCCCAGCTGCCATGCATGCATGAAATCCCGGCCGTCCACGCCATCAACGCAATCAAACCAAGCATCTCACTTCCCAAACCTATTTCATCAGGTTCATCTCCATACGTTGAGAACACATCCAACCATCAACAGCCACCGTGCCAGGCCGTCCATCTTCCAGAACAAATCCCAGCCCGTGCAGAAATAGGGGAGAAGAGAGGATCACGCGTCCGTTTCTCCTCCAGCCGCATCCAAACCATGATCTTCAGCCAATCCTTCCCGTGATCCCAGTCTCCACCGCGGCCGTGGTCGGCTCCTCCCAGCAATCCCGCGTCCGTGAAAGAAGCCCCAGCATCCTTCCTCTTCCGCGTGAAATCCCGGACGATTCGCCTCCCAGCAAGGAAGATCTCAGCAGCCCACCTTCCTTCACAGCCGTGGCATCTGTCCCAGCTTCCTCCCATCGATCCCGCTGCGCTCTTCATCCGGATCCAGCCGTTTCCCCCACGGATCATGCGCGATCCCAGCAGCACCCGAAGAAGGAAGCCGTGTCCCTCCCTTCCGCTTTAGCTCCCAGCGACCCTGTGATCCAGCCGTGATCCAAGCTCATCCCGTTATCCGTGAATCACCACCCTCAGCCACGGATCACCATCCAGATCAGCTCCCTCCGCCTCATCCGCGTGCGATCGCCTCCTCCCAGCGTCCGGAGCCGCGTCCGAGCTCCGTGATCAACGTTCCCAGCTGTCTCCCGGAATCCCAGCGACCGCATTCTTCACACGGCTAAAATCCCAGCGCTCCGCAATCACCGTCGCTGCCAGCTCGCCCCCAACGCGTCTCCAAGAGCTATAAGAAGGAGGGAAGAAGAAGAAGAGAGGTGTGCTCGGTTGGGGGTGGAGTCCAAGGAGGAGGAGGTCAGCTCGGTGCGGGCTGGTTCAAGAAGGAACAGGGGAGAGTTCGGTTTGGGGAAGAAGAAGAGAAATGCTCTGTTTTCTCTTTTGAAAACAGAGCATATTCTGTTTGTTTTTTTTTAGTTTTCTTTTTGTTTTATTAAGAGTTTTATTTTGAGAGCAAGTGTTTTGGGATTTTTTTTATTCATGCTAAAGTTGTAATTTTTGTTGTTTCCACAGCTGGTCTCGAAATGAGCGATGTGCTCGACCGGGTCTCCGGTCCCGTTCTTCAAATTATGCAATCTTTTAATTTTTCTTTGATGCAATATATTTAATTTTCTTTGATGCAATTTATGTTCTAAGCTTTTGATCTTCTTAGCACTTGTTTTCATCCATTTTAATTTATGCAAAATTTTTTCTTTGAATAGTTAAACATTTCATGAATTCATAAATACTCTTTGATTTCTAAGTACTTGTCTTTTTATTATTTTTTTTTTAAAAAAATATTCTCCGGTAGACTAGAGAATCCATCAACATCCTCAAAATAATATTTTTCTCTTTTATCATTCAAAAATCGATTTCAAATCCGAGTGAACGTTCTAATTTTTATGCAACTCCAATCGCCTCCCTGTGGATCGACCTCTTACAACCGCTATTCTTTGAGTAGAACAGGTAAGAGTAAAAATTTAAATTTAACTTTTGTTCGTCGATTCTAACAACGATCTGTCTAGCATATTTTTAGTTAGACAGGAATCGGACGAACAAAATTTTAAAAAATTCTGTTCGTCCTTTTCTGCCTACCTAAAAATATGCTAGACAGATCGTTGTTAGAACCGACGAACAAAAGTTAAATTTAAATTTACTCTTACCTGTTCTACTCGAAGAATAGTGGTTGTAAGAGGTCGATCCACAGGGAGGCGATTGGAGTTGCATAAAAATAAAAACGTTCACTCGGATTCAAAATTGATTTTTGAATGATCAAAGGAAAAACATTACGTTGGGGATGTTGATGGATTCTCTAGTCTACCGGAGAATGATTTTTAATTGAAATTAACCAGAAGACATGTACTTAGAAAAAAAGCATTTTTAATGAAAAATAAAGCTCTGTCATAAAATTAAAATGGATGAAACTAAGAGGATTGAAGCAAACATAAATTTCATAAAAGAAGATTTAATGTATTGCATAAAAGAAATTAAAATTTCAGCATAAATAAAATCTTAAAAGTAAAACACTCCACCAAAATAAAATTCTCTAAAGTTAAAACTTAAAACATTGTTCTCAAGTAAAACTCAAACTCAAAACACATTGCTCTCAATAAAACTAAACATAAAACATTGCTCCTTAAAAATAAAACTAAGCATGAAACATTGCTCTTAAAAATAAACTAAACATGAAAAGAAAAAAAAAAAGAAAAAACAAAACAAAACAAAACAAAGGAATGTGTTCTGTTTGAAAACAGAGCATCAACACTACTCTGTTTCTTCTTCCCCGAACCAGCCGACTCCTCCTTCCTTCTTCTTCTTTGGACCCGACCCCAACCGAGCTCTCCTTCTCCTCCGACTCTCGGCCTCAACCCCCCAACCGAGCACCCCCTCCAGCCGATGGCCTCTCCCCTCTTCTTATAGGCTTGGAGATGTGGAAGAGGCGGGATCAGTGGGATCGGCTGGGGATGAGGGATCGCCGGTGATTGCGGAAGAGGGAGATGGCTGCGTGATGCTGGGATTTTGATGGCGTAGAGGAGGGAGATGGATCCGGGCGCTGGGAGGAGGGGCTGATCCGAGGGTGCTGCTGGCACGGATGCTTGGACGCGGAGGAGAAGATCACGGACGCGTGAGGGGAGTCGCTGATCTTCCCTTCTTTGATTGGAAGCGGGATCGATGGGATTTGCTTCCTATTTCCTTCTTCCGGTGATTTGGGAGGCGGATCCGGTCAATGGCTTGCCAACAGAGGGAGCCGGTGGATGCTCGAAGATGGCGGGCTGATGCGGAAGGAAGGAGGCGCTGGATGCTGTGAAGCTTCTGGGAGCTTGGATCACGGAGGAGACGCTGATCACGGGCTTCACGAGCGGCTGGGTCGCGGATGGAATCCGGAATGCTTCACGGCTGGCCGCAGCGGGATCGACGGGAGGTAGATGTGCGGACGCTTGGAGGAGGCTGTGAACTTCCTTCTTTGGGCCAAGAGGGGGACGCGATGCAGGGATTCCGGGATGAGCGGACGTGGGCGTTGCTGGCACACTATTGATGGATTCATCGCGTGAAGCTTGGAATGGGCTGCGGTCTCCCGTGATCGCATGGACCGGCTGGACTTGAATGCTTAGGCTCACGCGATGGGAAAGGAAGCTAGGATTTTGATGCGGCTCGGAAGCTGGAAAATTCTGGGAGCACGTTGGGATTGAAGGCTGAAAACCGTTGGTGACGGAAGAGGTCCAGTTGCATCATGGGGCTGAGCTCCATCACGTGGAGATGCTGGCTTGACTTGAGCTCGGGCTGCCGGGCATTAGGCTCAAACCCAATGTTAATTGGTTTCTTGGATTACTCGCACTGAAGCACAAATACTATATTAATTAGTTAATTTTATTATTAATGATTAGCTATAATACTAATTAAGATGGTATGACGATTGCACTTTTGTGCTCTCATCACACCCCCCAACTAGCTTATTACTAGTCTCTAGCAATTCAGTGCGAAAATGATAAAATGAGAGAACAAAAGTGTTATTTATTATATAAATATCCTAAGATAAATACTCACTTTCATAGAGCATTACGATTGCACTTAGCATGTGCAACAAGCCGTTAAACCCCTAGGTTACCCTAGTGGACGAGTGTTGTCTCGTGAGGGTTTGCAGTGAAGTTACCCACAAACTTCAATCCCAAAATAAAATTTGGTTTGTGAAATGAAAGTCTTATTTCAAGTACATAACTGATAAGAATTTCAAAAGCACACAAGGTTTTAATTACTAAGTAGCCCAATTTCTAGGTTAGTATGCACTTTAAGTTGAAGTTATTAAGTTTTCCGTTAGAAAGTTGTAAGACTTATTTATACTTGAGTGCTCAGTGAAGTTTGGACCATGCACAAGCTAAGATTTTGGATCTCCAAAATATCGCTAATATTAGTAGTTTCCAAGAATTGGTAGGACAAGACCTATTTGCTGATTCAAAATCATCTTTTCTGCAGGATTTCGAGAGCTGTGGATGTTTACTTTAATACCTCATGGGCTTTATCTGTAATATTCCAGCTTACTCGAATTTTTACAACGACGGCTTTCACACTATTGTCTTTTTTAAGGTCAATATACATTTTTTTTTATTTTTTTTTCTTCTCTCTTTTTTTTTTGAAAGAGAAATGATAATGTATATATTGTGCACTTTTACTTCTGTGATGATTCCTCCATGTAGCGAGCAATTAGTCGACAATTCTCACACCAGTTGGCATGAGGTGTCGGGCATCAAGACTCCCCTACGGACCTATGCTCGGGTTCCTCATCACAAGCCCGCTGACCTTTGACAATAGGTAGCCCTTTTCGATGTACCTGACTGAATCCACCATTTTTTTTTTTTTTGGATCAGAAAAAGATGGTTCATCAGGATTCGAGGTTGCTACCATATTCTCAACACAATGTCGAACCTATACCTTAGAAAATGCAGGCCAGATGTGTTGTGAAATTCAAAGCACTAATTAGCTTACAACTCACTAAAAGGAACTTAATAAAAAGAACTCACTTTGCACTGCTTCCAACTAGTCATTGGGCTCTTAGATTTTATATACCTTGTGTGTTGTATTTTTTTTTTTGTGTTATTGATAAAAATTTTACCTAAATTTTTTTTTTAATTTTTATAAAATTTCAAATGCTTAAAAATACCCCCAAACCTAAATCTAACATTGTCCTCAATGTTAAAGAAAATTTAAAGTAGTAAGAGGACAGAGGAGAAGTTACCTGATATGGGTGGGTAAATTAAAAATTGGGGCAAAATCCCCCAAACCTGCATGTTAGTAATTTTTTTTTTTTATAGAAGATATTTATATGTTGGGTTGTCTCCCAAGAGCGCTAAGTTTTATGTCTTCAGCCAGACAAAATGTAAATCTCCTTTTTTTCAACCATTATCTAAGAATGGTTTTGGAAGAGTCCGATGAAGAACAGTCGGCTGATGACGATCTATGCTCATAAGGGGAACAGAACTAAGAGGCGCATGCTTGACCCCTTCCTCGGAATGGGCAAAGTAAGCTTCTAAAGGGTCCTTATTATAAGTTTGTAAGAAAGTCTCCTGAACCAGACTTTCAATCATGTCAACTTCATTGATTTCTTTGTCGTCTGGTGATTGTTTACTTATGTTGAAGACATTAAGCTCGACTTTCATGTTGCCAAAAGATAACTTCAGCATCCCATTTCGACAGTTGATCACAGCATTTGCCGTGGCTAAGAAAGGTCTACCTAAAATTATAGGTGTGTGACTGTCTGGATGTATTGCAGGTTCAGTCTCAAGGATAACGAAGTCCACAGGATAGTAAAACTCATTTACTTTCACTATTACATCCTCTACAATCCCCTTGGGGTACTTCACTGTCCTATCTGCTAAGGAAAGGGTAATATTTGTAGGCTTTAATTCTCCCAAACCTAATTTTTGGTACACATAGTAGGGAAGTAGGTTTACACTGGCTCCTAAATCTAATAGAGCTCTCTGGATGATCGTCTCTTCTATTTTTATTTCAATAGTTGGGCAACCAAGGTCTTTGAATTTCGGGGCAATTTGAATGAGAGATGAGGCTTGTGCAGCCATAACAGCTTGCCTAGGAATACTGGTTTTTCTTTTGACCGTGGTGAGGTCTTTCAAGAATTTTGTATAGGAGGGAATTTGTCTTATGGCATCGAGAAAAGGTATATTTATTTGAACAGTTTTAAAGACTTCCATGATTTCATCAAAGTTAGATTGTTTCTTGGAGTCCTGAAGTCTACTGGGAAAGGGAACCTTGGGTTTGTATGTTTCTATGGGTTCTTCCCTTTTTTCCGATTTGTCCTGTTCTTGACCCCTCTTCTGAATAGGGTTTTTATCGGATTCAGTTTTATTTTTTTTTTCATGTTCAGGAAGTTGGACTTTATTGTCCACTTGCTTGCCAGACCTTAAAGTGGTAATTGCCTGGACTTCATAGGTCGGATTTCCATTGGAATTGATTTGATACCGACCTATCTGACCTTGATTTTGTTGTCTACTAGGGTTAGGCACTGGTTGACTAGGTGGTTCACCTTTCTTCTTATCCCCTAGAGAGTTAGCTATTTGGCTCAGACTAACCTCAAGTTTTGCAATTGCTTGCGCATGGAATTGGTTAGTCTGGGCTTGGGCTGTATTGGTCTGTTGTTGTTGCTTGATAAAATCCTGTTGTTGTTTCATCATATTAGCCATCATGGTTTCTAATTGTAAAGGTTGCTGTGGGATAGGGGCATTATAAGGAGGTACAGATGGAACCAATAGCTGGTTCATTTGTGATGGACCTATCCTGGAGAAGTTGTTCTGAAAACCTGGTGGACCACCTTGATGCTGAATAGGTTCATTCTGCTTGTATGAGAAATTTGGGTGGAACCTATTATCAGGGTGGTAAACTGGGCTAAACGAGTTGGGAGTGGGCTTCTTAAAGGCACTATATGAATTTAGAGCATTTGCCTGCTCGGCCTTTATGGTGGGCAGATTAGGGCAGCACTCTACTAGATGCTCCGGACTATTACACAAGACACACAAACTATATGACTCGTGTTCCACTTTCATGATGGGATTTGACTCTTTGTATGAACTCGAACTAGTGGAAACAGTAAAAGCATTAAACTTTTTACTTAAATTGTTCATCCCATTCACTAGGTTGGACATAACATTTTTGAGTTCTGGGTCTGTTTTCATTTCATAATTACCTGGTTTTCTAGACCCGAACTCATCTCTATTTACTTCCTCACCATAGCTACTCCAATTTTGGGCGTTCTCGGCTAAGTCAACAAGAAATTCATAGGCTTGATCCGGGGTTTGGTTCATGAACCTACCCTTGTGCATGGACTCAATCATGTTTCTATGTGCCGGAGTTAGTCCTTTGTAAAAGAAATGTACTAGATCAGCCTTGTCAAGCCCATGGTGCGGGCACTTGACTAACAGTTCATGGAATCTTTCCCAAAGTTGGAAAAATTCCTCCTCAGATTTTCCTCTAAAAGTTCTGATGGCATCCTTAATTTTTTCAGTTTTTACCATGGGATAGAACTTAGCCATGAACTTCCTAGACAACTGTTCCCATGATGTGATGGAATTTGAAGCAAGGGAATACAGCCATGCAGCAGCACGATCTTCTAAAGTCATGGGAAACAATCTTAATTTAATACCCTCTTCATCTAAGTTTTGATTTCTAAATGTTTGACAGATTGTCAAAAACTTGTTTAGATGAATATAGGGTTGTTCACTCTCGAACCCATGAAACTTGGGTAACATGTTTATTGTTGCAGCCCGAATTTCAAATTGGGTTGCATTATTTATTGGCAATACTATACATGTAGGTGGACTAGCGGATGCAGGAGCGAATAATTCATTCAGGGTTCTAATATGTTCACCCATTGTAGAGATCGACGGTTGGTTTACAGTTCGCAGGTTATGATGAAAAGTTCTGTCAATCTCAGGATCAAATGGGGTTAACTTATCCCTTAATGACCTTCTACCATGCATACATTTTCCACAACTTAATTAGACTCAATTTTTTTTTTTTTTTTTTAAACGAAATCCTAAAAGATAAGAAGAAGGGCTAGACCAAGATGACCACAATCAACACCACACAATAATTTGACCCTATTAATTTTAGAGCTAAGTGAGGTTTAGTAGCTTCTTAAATCTAGTTGCATAGAGACTTATCAGGTTAAAAAAAGTTTCTGAAATTTTCTCTAGATTAGACAGCTCCTAATCTCTCTTTCAGATTAAGCTTGAGCTTACCAGTTAAGTGATCCAGTAACCACTGACCAGGAAAGTTCCGGGGTGTGCAGTGGTGCCAGAAGGGATACACCGATACCATAATACCCGTAACAGTTCTCACTGTTGTAAAACTTTCCTAGACATCACCAATTACTAAATCCTTACTGGAGTGGCTTTCAGCCGCTTCTTTCCAAGAGCCTAATTGAGCTCGAAAACCCTAAGGCCAACGTCTAATTTGATTTTAATTTAATTTGGCTTAGGATAAGTATGCAAGGTGGTGATTTTTGGGCTAAGGACAGGTAATGACTTCCCGACCTTATCTTTTTAATGGGTTTTGCCCTTAATTACTTTATGCAAATGCTTAATACTAAATGCAGCAAATAATCAATGATTTTTTTTAAAGTTTATGCAATGTCATTAGGTTGTATTGATTAAATGAGCAAGCAAAATTTTTTTATTTTATTATTATTTTTTTATAATTTTTTTTATTTTTATTTATATTTCTTATTATTATTATTATTTTTTATATAGCAATAACTTGAATGTAAACTAAACACAATTCTTATGCGTCAGTCAATCTCCGAATGCCCGTTGAATAAGCTCTGGAGATTACTCCGTGAGGAGTCCCAATAGAGGTATGATAACCTCGGGGGATTGCACCCTATCAATTACTAGCAAAAATAATATTTTTTTTATATTTTTTTTTGATTTAAATTTTTTTTTTCTTTTTAAACTTCAAATTTCGAATCTCATAATTCAAATTTTGAATTTAAAATTTTTTTTGAATTTTTGAATTTTTTTTCTAATTTTGATTTTTTTTTCAAATTTTGAATTTCAAATTTCAGAATTTAATAACTACGAAATTATTAACTAAAAATTATCAAAATAAGAAAAAATAAAAATAAAAACTTACTACCGGAGTACGTTCACTCCGGGCATCCAAAATTTGATTTGATCTTCGTGATCGTTCTTGCTTCTCGATTTGCCTCCCCGGCAACGGCGCCAAAATTTTGTTCGTCCGATTCCTGTCTAACTAAAAATATGCTAGACAGATCGTTGTTAGAACCGACGAACAAAAGTTAAATTTAAATTTTTACTCTTACCTGTTCTATTCGAAGAATAGCGGTTGTAAGAGGTCGATCCACAGGGAGGCGATTGGAGTTGCATAAAAATTAGAACGTTCACTCGGATTTGAAATCGATTTTTGAATGATAAAAGAAAAAAACATTATTTTGAGGATGTTGATGGATTCTCTAGTCTACCGGAGAATATTTTTTTTAAAAAAATAATAAAAAGACAAGTACTTAGAAATCAAAGGGTATTTATGAATTCATGAAATGTTTAACTATTCAAAGGAAAATTTTTGCATAAATTAAAATGGATGAAAACAAGTGCTAAGAAGATCAAAAGCTTAGAACATAAATTGCATCAAAGAAAATTAAATATATTGCATCAAAGAAAAATTAAAAGATTGCATAATTTGAAGAACGTAGATTAAAAACAACAAAAATTACAACTTTAGCATGAATAAAAAAAATCCCAAAACACTTGCTCTCAAAATAAAACTCTTAATAAAACAAAAAGAAAACTAAAAAAAAACAAACAGAATATGCTCTGTTTTCAAAAGAGAAAACAGAGCATTTCTCTTCTTCTTCCCCAAACCGAACTCTCCCCTGTTCCTTCTTGAACCAGCCCGCACCGAGCTGACCTCCTCCTCCTTGGACTCCACCCCCAACCGAGCACACCTCTCTTCTTCTTCTTCTGTTGCCCAGATAGACAACCCAAGAGGGGGGGGGTGAATTGGGTTTTTAAATTAACTTAGCTAATTAAAACTTTGTGGATGATTAACTAAATACTATAGCCAGTTATTTAATTAAAGCTAAGTGCTGTGAGTAATGTGTGGGGAAGAAGATGAGAGACAATGCACTACAAACACAAAGTTTTATAGTGGTTCGGAGCTAACCCTTGCTCCTACGTCCACTCCCCAAGTCTCACTTGGGAATTTCACTATAACCCCCTTGGATTACAGCCGGTTGTTTTGCAAGCTCACAACCGAACTTGTTGTTTTACGAGCTCACAACGAACTCGGTCGGTTTTTCCAGGCTCACCGACTAGAACCAACCCCGATTGTTTTTCCGGGCTCACAATCAAACCCTTACACTCGTTGGTTTTAAACCGGCTCACCAACCAACCTTAATCCCCTTGATTCAATCCTCCGATTGAATCAAGTAAATACACGAGATAGAAGAAAACAGAAAATAGCTTCTTAAAAAGCAGATTTAAAACAATATAATCGTAAAGGAGTTAGAAGCCCTCAAACGCTTTTAAGATGGTGAAGAGGTGTGGCTTCTGGAACTCCGGTCTCCTCTTGAAAGAGTGATCGACTTGAAAGCAGGAGGAGGAAGCTTTGAATGCTGGGAAGATGTTGGTGGAGCAGTAAATGCAGATCTTCCCTTTTTCTCGTTGAAGAGCACTTAGAGAGCTTGAAGACTTGAATGCTAGGAGTGGAATGTGTGTTCTCTACCTTGCTACAGTCTTCTGTGGCTATTTAAGCCAACCCCCACGGAAACTAGCCGTTACTCTGCTTTTTCTGGCCGTTCTGCACACTCTGCGCAGCCTGACAATGTGACCGTTGGTGGGTTGGAGTCGACTCGCGTGATCAGGAGTCGACTCGGCTGTAGCAGGAGTCGACTCGAGCTTTTCCGGAGTCGACTCGGCAACTGTTCCCAGTTTGAATTAAAGTTGCCGTCTTGACTGGGAGTCGACTCGTCTTGACCCGGAGTCGACTCGCCAACTTCTGGCGCTGACCTGGCAATTTTGGAGTCGGCTCATCCTCTGTAGTCCGTGGATCCAAATTTGAATTTTGTCCACTCGAGTCGACTCGACTGTCCTGAGAGTCGACTCGAATCTCAGAGCCCGAACTCCCGATTCTCTGTCTTTTGGCTCATCCAGTCTTGGAGTCGACTCGAACTTCCTTGGAGTCGACTCGGCTCTCAGTTTCCGAAAGTTGGTCTTCTGCCTTTTGACGTGAAGCTTGTCTTGGAGTCGACTCGAGCTGTCTGGGAGTCGACTCGAATCTCAGAGGCAGTAACATGGTCTTCTGTCTGTCGATGGTCGCACAGTCTCGGAGTCGACTCGCGTACTGCGGGAGTCGACTCGAATCTCAGAGTCCATAAAACGCTCTCTGACTTTTTCTTTATGTACCGCTGGAAGTCGACTCGCGTTCCACTGGAGTCGACTCGAATCTCAGAGTCCATAAAACGCTCTCTGACTTTTTCTGTGTGTACCGCTGGGAGTCGACTCGCGTTCCACTGGAGTCGACTCGAATCTCAGACCTGAAAAACTGCTCTCCTGTCCTTCTGTCTGTTTTCAGTCGGAGTCGACTCGTACTGATCAGGAGTCGACTCGAGCTCGTGCCAGTGACCTTGATACGCTTGGAGTCGACTCGTATCTCAGACATTGGTTCATGCAGACTTCTTAACTTATCCAAAATGCTATGAACCAAGTCTAGAGACACTTGGACAGGATTTTCACTGAAACACTCAATTGAATTCATTAGTAATCACAAGATATACTCCAATGCTTTGAGCTCATCAAAATCAAACGGGGTTTTAATCGATCACTCCACAATCTCCCCCTTTTTGATGATGACAAAACTTTGAGTATATGTAAAATGAGTTGCTCAGTAAATAATGAAATAAACTCCATAAATGAATTCAAATGTCTGATAATTTAATTTATCCAAGTTTGAAAGGAGTGAAACATTAAATTTCGGAGTTAAAGTTCTCCCTTTCATTTGGAATTATATAAGCCTTCATATTCTGCAATCAATTGTTTGGCTTATATGACATTAATGATTTAGCTTGATTAAAATTCAGATTCTCCCCCTCAACATATGCATTCAACTATGTTTTGATTTTCTGAATTTCCTTTTAATGCTTTGAAATTTTTGAACTAAAATTTTTGTTTTTAGAGGGAAAATCTGTCAATTTGTTCTTGAGTAGGATTCAGCTAATCTCCGAATATCCCTTGAATAGATTCTGGAGATTACTCCATTAGGAGCCCCAAAAGAGAGATAATGAGCCTCGAGGTACCGAATCCACTTAGAACAAATTTATGTGTGTTTTTAAGAGTTTATCGTTTTATTTATTTCCATTGATTTCTTTTACATATTTTTTAATATTTCTCCCCTTTTACATATTTTATACTTACACATTTCTCCCCCTTTTTGTCATCATACCAAAAAGGAGATAATCACACACAATCAATGGCACAAATGGCACAGTCAATCATCAAATGGCACAGAAATGAAGATAAGATGTCTACTCATTGTATTGATATGAAGGTGAATACATTTGAGCATATAATAGGTAAAGCAAGAACAATACAAAAGAAGACAAAACACAACTCAAAATCATCTATGACCTCCTCGAGGATGTGGCTCCCCCTCTCGAGGATACATCTCCTCCTCTGGAGGATGTGGCTCCCCCTCTCGAGGATACATCTCCTCCTCTGGAGGATGTAGCTCCTCCTCTCGAGGATGTGACTCCTCCTCTCAATCGGCTCTGCTCCATGAGGAGGGCGACTGCCTCTGTAACATGGCCCAGCTGCGTGATAATAGACGTGGTGGCTCTGCTATGTGTAGTGGAGAGCTCAGTCACCGACGTCTGAAGCCCAGTCACCGAGGTCTGAAGTGCGTCCAGCTTGTCGATGAGCACATTCGACAAGCGCTCGGCCCCCTCGGTGGTGGTGTGCATGTCACGGCGGATGTCATCCCGCATCCTCCTCGTGGTGCTCGTGACCTCGCTCATGCTGTGGAACTGGGCCTGCACCAGGGTCCTAATGTTGTAGATCTCCTGCCGCACCTCAGCCGTCATGTCTGTCACGGCTGTCAAGGATGGGACCAATGCTGAGGATGGAGTGGGTGCAGGAGTGGGAGCTGGCACGGAACCTCGGAGCTCCCGGAGCAGCTCGTCCCTCAAATCTCGGACGATCTCCTGCCGCAGCTCCCGGAGCTGCTCTGGATCAATACGGACCTCCATAGATGGTGGAGCTGAGGAGGAAGGTCCGGCAGAGGTGGTAGGAGCAGGAGGAGTGGATGGAAGGTCTGGATGGTCTGGAAACTCTGGGTAGTCAGAATCTGGCTCAGGACTGGGTGATGGTCTGGTGGTCTGAGCGGTGAGAGTGGACTTCCTAACCCAGATCCCTTCTCTCTTCCGAAATTCCATCCTGTGCATGGTCCCCGTACCCAAGCGATCAGTCCATCGCAAGGCACGAGAGGGTTCCTTCTCAGGAATGGAAATTTCGTACTGCCTAAAGAGAAGAGTGAATATCATTCCGTATGGGAGGGAGAGCCTAGGTCTATCCAGGGGCTCACACATATACCTATAAATGAGCTTGGGGAAGTTGACCGGGGTGTCCTGAAGAATGTAAGACATAATAGCTAGGTCCCTCTCATTCACAAAATCAAATCTCCCTGTCTTAGGAAAGATGGACCTGGACAAAATGCTCAAAAGGATTCTCACTTCAATAGGAAGTGAGCTAGCAGATACCTCATCTAGGGGAGACTGAGGTGGATGCCCTAAGACGATCGTAAGGGCCTCAAATCTATCCTCAGGATGTGCAGGAGCCACCCCTACTAATGGAAGGTGGAGGATATGGGCAATGAGGTCCTCTGTGACACGCAATGGGACACCTAATACCGTGCCCTCAATACCTCCATCTCCCCGATGGACGGTACTGTAGAACTCTTGAACTAGGCCAGGATAGGTGGGAAGGTCCAAGGTGAGGACGTACTCTAGACCCTGGGCTCTAAGCCTATCGCCTATGGTGAATCCTTCCCGGGAGAGATAGTCGAAAGTGACATACCTCCCGGAGGTGACGGCCTTCCCGGCCAACGGCCTAACATGAACCACCCTAAGCGGGGAACGATCCGGAGGAGGTTGCCTCGCGGGATCGTGCCGCGCCTTGGAGCGCCGCTCGGGACCGGCCACGGGACGGGACCTCTTTCTAACAACTCCCTTGCGAGGCATCTTGACCTAAACGAGATGAAAACCTAGAGAACGAAGAAGGATCGATAGAGGAAGCTCGGGACTGACCTGAAAAGACCTAGGAACGGACGGAAACTCAATGTCCGGCGAAGAATCGACGGGAAAAGGGCTTGGAGACGATCGAGGATGACCTAGGAGTCGGCTCTAGGGCTTTGTGAACAGTGGCGGCTTGAGAAAAAGTGTTTGCGAAACGACAAACCTAGGGTTAAAAAGTCGGATCCCGACTGCGAGTCGACTCCCCTGAGTCGCGAGTCGACTCGACCTCGAGTCGACTCCAGAAAATGCGCGAGTCGACTCTCCTTATGCGCCTGTAGACTTCGAGTCGACTCCCGACAATGTGCGAGTCGACTCCCCCTCAGCTGCCAACTTTGCGAGTCGACTCCCCCAAATGCGCGAGTCGACTCCCCCTTAGGAGCCGGCTCTGAAACTTACTCGAGTCGTCTCTAACCTTGGCACGCACTTAAAAATCATGCTATAACCGTGCCAAATGAGGGAAAATCACCTAGTTGGGATCTGATTTGATGATCATTGAATAGAAACTCTATTTTAACCTCATTTTAACCATCAAAATCAATTAATCTAGTGGAAACTCCCACTAGGATGGGTCAATCACTCCTAATCCCCTCCTAAGTACACTGAACCTCTCTTCACTTAGGGGTTTTGTGAAAATATCTGCTAATTGATTATCAGTACAAACAAATTGGAGAGTCACATCACCATTCAATACATGATCTCTTATGAAGTGATGTCTTATCTCAATGTGTTTAGTTCTTGAGTATTGAATTGGATTTTTAGTTAGGTTTATGGCACTTGTATTATCACAATTAATGGGGATTTTATCTTGTTTAATGCCATAATCTTCTAATTGTTGTTTAATCCACAAGATTTGAGCACAACAACTCCCGGCTGCAACATATTCAGCTTCTGCAGTG
Organism: Phoenix dactylifera; assembly: GCF_051530095.1. Lineage (NCBI taxonomy): Eukaryota > Viridiplantae > Streptophyta > Magnoliopsida > Arecales > Arecaceae > Phoenix > Phoenix dactylifera. The sequence goes on along the minus strand of NC_143195.1, from coordinate 4,298,778 downwards.
GATAATGCAACCGAGTTTTGTTTCTTGCTAAACCATGAGATTAGGTTTTCTCCTAGAAATTGACAAGACCCGCTGGTACTTTTTCTATCAAGCTTACATCCAGCGAAGTCTGAATCTGTGTACCCTATTAAGTTTAGGCTAGATTCTTTAGAGTACCACAGCCCTATGTTCTTAGTTCCTATTAAGTATTTAAAGATTCTCTTAACTGCAGCTAGGTGTGATTCTTTAGGATTAGCCTGATATCTAGCACACATGCACACACTAAACATAATATCAGGCCTACTTGCAGTAAGATACAGTAAAGAACCTATCATACCTCTATAAAGTTTTTGATCTACAGATTTACCTGATTCATCTTGGTCTAACTTACATGATGAGCTCATGGGGGTGCTGATTGACTTGTTTCCCTCCATATCAAACTTCTTGAGCATCTCCTTGATATATTTGGCTTGATTGATGAAGATGCCTCCTTCAGATTGTTTGATTTGAAGCCCGAGGAAGTAGTTCAGCTCTCCCATCATGCTCATCTCAAACTCACTCTGCATCAAATCAGCAAATTCCTCGCAGAGGCGATTGTTAGTAGCACCGAAAATGATATCATCAACATAAATCTGTACTAATAACATATCCTTATTTTTCTTTTTCAGAAATAATGTTGTATCTACATTTCCCCTAGAGAATTCATGTTCTAATAGAAATTTACTAAGTCTCTCATACCATGCTCTAGGTGCTTGTTTTAGTCCATAAAGTGCTTTGTTCAGTTTATACACATGATTGGGGTATTGATGATTTTCAAAACCAGGAGGTTGTTCCACATATACCTCCTCATTAATAAACCCATTTAGAAAAGCACTTTTTACATCTATTTGATATAGCTTGAAGTCCTTAGAGCATGCATATGCTAATAATAGTCTAATAGCCTCAAGTCTAGCTACGGGAGCAAAGGTTTCATCAAAGTCTATACCTTCTTCTTGATTATAACCCTTTGCTACTAGTCTAGCCTTATTCCTTATAACAATTCCATTTTCATCTAGCTTATTTTTATATATCCATTTTGTACCTATAATTGGATATTCAGAAGGTCTCTCTACTAGATCCCACACTTTGTTTCTAGTAAATTGGTTTAGTTCTTCTTGCATTGCATTTATCCAATTTACATCATTTTCGGCTTCTTCTATATGTTTGGGCTCAAAGTGTGAAACAAAAGCTAGATGGTTATTCAAATTTCTAAGGGATGCTCTAGTCCTAACGGGTTGGGATGGATCATCTAGAATTAGTTCCTTAGGATGCCCATGAGCATACCTCCAAGCTTTAGTTAGCCCATGATCCACTATAGGCTCTTGGTTTGATGATTCTCCTTCAATCAACTTTTGATTATCATCTTGTAATTCCATCTCATCTATCTTTTCTTCAAGTATTTCAATATCATCATCAAAATTAACCTTCTTACTAGATGAGATGTCACTAGAGTCATCAAAAACAACATGTATAGATTCTTCTATAACTAGGGTTCTTTTATTAAAGATTCTATAGGCTTTACTAGTTGTAGAATAACCTAGGAATATTCCTTCATCAGATTTTGGATCAAATTTCCCTAGATTATCTTTCCCATTATTATGTACAAAACACCTACATCCGAAAACATGAAAATAGTTAACCTTTGGTTTTCTGTTTTTCCACAGTTCATATGGTGTTTTCTTTATGATGGGTCTTAATAGAACTCTATTTAATACATGGCAAGAAGTATTAATGGCTTCTCTCCAAAAGTACTTAGGGAGGTTACTTTCACATAACATCGTTCTAGCCATTTCCTCTAGGGTTCTATTTTTCCTTTCCACAACTCCATTTTGTTGTGGTGTCCTAGGTGCTGAGAAATTATGGGTTATCCCCTTTTTACTACAAAATTCATCAAATAATTGATTTTCGAATTCGGTACCATGGTCACTTCTAATAGCTATAACTGAGGACTCTCTAGCATTTGTTACTTCCTTATGGAACTTCTTAAACATAGAAAATGCTTGATCCTTATGCGCTAGAAACATGACCCATGTGTACCTAGAGTAATCATCTACTATAACTAGACCATATTTATTTCCACCTAGGCTTGTTGTTCTAGTTGGACCAAATAGGTCCATGTGTAGTAATTCTAGAGGCCTAGAAGTAGAGACACATTTTATGGATTTAAAAGAGTTTCTAGATTGTTTGCCAAATTGACATGCTTCACATATTTTGTTCTTTTCAAATTTTAATTTTGGCAAACCTATCACGGAGTCTCTTTTAACTAGTTTAGTTATTGTGTCCATGCTTGCATGACCTAACTTACGGTGCCATAACCAACTAGCATCATTTTCTTTAGTTTCATTAACAACTAAACATTGGTTATGTTTTGTAAGGTCTTCTAGATCTACCACATATACATTTCCACGTCTCATCCCTTTAAAAACTAAACTATTATCATTAGGATTTGTTATAATACATAGTGATGGTTGAAACATAACATCATATCCTTTATCACATAATTGACTAATGCTTAACAAGTTATGCTTAAGACCATCAACATATCTAACATTATCTATAAAGGTAGAAGGGGTGATTTGAACTTTACCAATACCAATGATGTGACCTTGGTTGTTGTCTCCAAAAGTCACAGCACCTCCCTTCTTAGCTTCAAGGGTGAAAAATTGATCTTTATCACCCGTCATGTGCCTTGAACAGCCACTATCCAAATACCAGCAGTTTTTGTTGACCTTGGTTGCAAGACACTCCTACACAAGCAAATCATGTCATCTTAGGTACCCAAGTTTTCTTGGGTCCTTCATGGTTAGTCAAGTTGGTTCCTTTTGGAACCCATACCCTTTTATTTTTTCTTTTAGTTTTACTTTTCCTAAAATTACATGCATTTGCTTTATGTCCTACTATTCCACAACAAAAGCAAGTTATTTTCTTAATTTTAGTTTCCCCAGCTTTAACAAAGAAGTTACTAAGAAGTTTTTGCTTATTCCTTGGTTTATACCCTAAACCCGCTTTATTAAATACGGCTCGTTGATTATTAAGTATCATGTTTAACTTTTCAGAACTATATGTGAATTTTTCAACTAAGGGTTTGTATTTGTTTAGTTCTTTAGTTAATGTCTGATTTTCGGTTTTTAGATCATTTAGCTCTTTAGTTAGATCCTTGTTTAAGACTTGTTTATGGTTTTTGAGATCTGAAAATTCCTTTGTTAGTTTCTCAATATCTTTCGTTAAGGTGTTAGTCTTCTTAATTAGGAGTTGGTTGCTTGTCTTAAGTTCTAGATTTTCTTTGGTGAGATTATCTTTATCCTTAATTAATGAATCATGCTTATGAATATAACTTTGGTTAGTTACTTTTAGTTCTCTGTTTTTAATATTTATATTCTTATACTCAATCATTAATTCATTGAACGCATCATAAAGTTCATCAAATGTAAAATCAAAATGCGTATCGGAAATTACCTCATTTTCGTTGGCCATGAAACAGAAATTGGCCTTCTCTTCTTGTTCTTCATCCGATGATGAAGATGATGCGTCGGAGTCCGATAGGGTGGTGACAAGTGCCTTCTTCTTCTTGTACTTACTCCCCTTCTTCAGTAAGGGGCACTCTGCTCTTATGTGTCCCGGCTTCTTGCACTCGTAACACCCAATCCCCTCATTTTCCCTTTCCTTACCTTTGTCTCTGCGGTAGGAATTTGAGGGACCTCTCCTTTGATGATACGTCTTCTTGTGGTTGATAAACTTCTTGAACTTGCGCACAAGAAGTGCCTCACCACCATCTTCCTCATCTTCTTCCTCTTCACTGCTGCTGCTGCAAGACAGGTCCTTGTTAGAAGAAGTAGATTTTAAAGCTATTACCTTTTTCTTATGGGAGGACTCTTCCTCGTTGTGTTGTTTCATGGTAAGCTCATGCGTCATCAGGGATCCAAGGAGCTCTTCAAGTTGAAGCTTGTTCAAGTCTTTAGCTTCTTGGATCGCCGTCACCTTGGCTTCCCACGACCTTGGTAGACACCGAAGGATTTTCCTGACAAGTTCACTGTTAGTATAGTTCTTGCCAAGGCTTTTTAGGCCATTGACAATATCAGTAAGCCTAGTGAACATGCTTGTGATTGTTTCATTTGAATCCATTTTAAATAGTTCATATTTATGAACCAAGATGTTTATTTTGGATTCCTTGACTTGATTCGTGCCCTCATGGGTCACTTCAAGTCTGTCCCAAATTTCTTTTGCAGAATTACAAGTTGAAACTTATTGAATTCATTACGGTCTAAGGCACAATAAAACACATTCATTGCTTTAGAGTTTAGTTGTGCCTTCCTCATGTCATGTTCATCCCAATCCGTTTCTAGTTTGGGTACCTTAACACCCTCTACATATGTGGATGGGATGTATGGGCCATTCACTACAATGGTCCACATCTCATAGTCTTGGGCTTGGATGAATATTCTCATCCTAGCCTTCCAGTATGAGTAGTCGGATCCATTGAAGAAAGGAGGTCTTTGGGTGGACTGACCCTCAATGTGAGAAGATCCAAATGGGGTTGTCATTTTGATCTTTTAACTCTTGAGTGGAAGAGTTTTTGGCTCTGATACCACTTGTTGCCCAGATAGACAACCCAAGAGGGGGGGGTGAATTGGGTTTTTAAATTAACTTAGCTAATTAAAACTTTGTGGATGATTAACTAAATACTATAGCCAGTTATTTAATTAAAGCTAAGTGCTGTGAGTAATGTGTGGGGAAGAAGATGAGAGACAATGCACTACAAACACAAAGTTTTATAGTGGTTCGGAGCTAACCCTTGCTCCTACGTCCACTCCCCAAGTCTCACTTGGGAATTTCACTATAACCCCCTTGGATTACAGCCGGTTGTTTTGCAAGCTCACAAGCGAACTTGTTGTTTTACGAGCTCACAACGAACTCGGTCGGTTTTCCCAGGCTCACCGACTAGAACCAACCCCGATTGTTTTCCCGGGCTCACAATCAAACCCTTACACTCGTTGGTTTTAAACCGGCTCACCAACCAACCTTAATCCCCTTGATTCAATCCCCCGATTGAATCAAGTAAATACACGAGATAGAAGAAAACAGAAAATAGCTTCTTAAAAGCAGATTTAAAACAATATAATCGTAAAGGAGTTAGAAGCCCTCAAACGCTTTTAAGATGGTGAAGAGGTGTGGCTTCTGGAACTCCGGTCTCCTCTTGAAAGAGTGATCGACTTGAAAGCAGGAGGAGGAAGCTTTGAATGCTGGGAAGATGTTGGTGGAGCAGTAAATGCAGATCTTCCCTTTTTCTCGTTGAAGAGCACTTAGAGAGCTTGAAGACTTGAATGCTAGGAGTGGAATGTGTGTTCTCTACCTTGCTACAGTCTTCTGTGGCTATTTAAGCCAACCCCCACGGAAACTAGCCGTTACTCTGCTTTTTCTGGCCGTTCTGCACACTCTGCGCAGCCTGACAATGTGACCGTTGGTGGGTTGGAGTCGACTCGCGCGATCAGGAGTCGACTCGGCTGTAGCAGGAGTCGACTCGAGCTTTTCCGGAGTCGACTCGGCAACTGTTCCCAGTTTGAATTACAGTTGCCGTCTTGACTGGGAGTCGACTCGTCTTGACCCGGAGTCGACTCGCCAACTTCTGGCGCTGACCTGGCAATTTTGGAGTCGGCTCATCCTCTGTAGTCCGTGGATCCAAATTTGAATTTTGTCCACTCGAGTCGACTCGACTGTCCTGGGAGTCGACTCGAATCTCAGAGCCCGAACTCCCGATTCTCTGTCTTTTGGCTCATCCAGTCTTGGAGTCGACTCGAACTTCCTTGGAGTCGACTCGGCTCTCAGTTTCCGAAAGTTGGTCTTCTGCCTTTTGACGTGAAGCTTGTCTTGGAGTCGACTCGAGCTGTCTGGGAGTCGACTCGAATCTCAGAGGCAGTAACATGGTCTTCTGTCTGTCGATGGTCGCACAGTCTCGGAGTCGACTCGCGTACTGCGGGAGTCGACTCGAATCTCAGAGTCCATAAAACGCTCTCTGACTTTTTCTTTATGTACCGCTGGGAGTCGACTCGCGTTCCACTGGAGTCGACTCGAATCTCAGAGTCCATAAAACGCTCTCTGACTTTTTCTGTGTGTACCGCTGGGAGTCGACTCGCGTTCCACTGGAGTCGACTCGAATCTCAGACCTGAAAAACTGCTCTTCTGTCCTTCTGTCTGTTTTCAGTCGGAGTCGACTCGTACTGATCAGGAGTCGACTCGAGCTCGTGCCAGTGACCTTGATACGCTTGGAGTCGACTCGTGAAACTCGGGAGTCGACTCGTATCTCAGACATTGGTTCATGCAGACTTCTTAACTTATCCAAAATGCTATGAACCAAGTCTAGAGACACTTGGACAGGATTTTCACTGAAACACTCAATTGAATTCATTAGTAATCACAAGATATACTCCAATGCTTTGAGCTCATCAAAATCAAACGGGGTTTTAATCGATCACTCCACATCTTCCCTCCTTCTTATAGCTCTTGGAGACGCGTTGGGGGCGAGCTGGCAGCGACGGTGATTGCGGAGCGCTGGGATTTTAGCCGTGTGAAGAATGCGGTCGCTGGGATTCCGGGAGACAGCTGGGAACGTTGATCACGGAGCTCGGACGCGGCTCCGGACGCTGGGAGGAGGCGATCGCACGCGGATGAGGCGGAGGGAGCTGATCTGGATGGTGATCCGTGGCTGAGGGTGGTGATTCACGGATAACGGGATGAGCTTGGATCACGGCTGGATCACAGGGTCGCTGGGAGCTAAAGCGGAAGGGAGGGACACGGCTTCCTTCTTCGGGTGCTGCTGGGATCGCGCATGATCCGTGGGGGAAACGGCTGGATCCGGATGAAGAGCGCAGCGGGATCGATGGGAGGAAGCTGGGACAGATGCCACGGCTGTGAAGGAAGGTGGGCTGCTGAGATCTTCCTTGCTGGGAGGCGAATCGTCCGGGATTGCACGCGGAAGAGGAAGGATGCTGGGGCTTCTTTCACGGACGCGGGATTGCTGGGAGGAGCCGACCACGGCCGCGGTGGAGACTGGGATCACGGGAAGGATTGGCTGAAGATCATGGTTTGGATGCGGCTGGAGGAGAAACGGACGCGTGATCCTCTCTTCTCCCCTATTTCCGCACGGGCTGGGATTTGTTCTGGAAGATGGACGGCCTGGCACGGTGGCTGTTGATGGTTGGATGTGTTCTCAACGTATGGAGATGAACCTGATGAAATAGGTTTGGGAAGTGGGATGCTTGGTTTGATTGCGTTGATGGCGTGGACGGCCGGGATTTCATGCATGCATGGCAGCTGGGGAATTTGTTGAGCTCGGGCTACCGAGCATTGGGCTCAAACCCAATGTTATTGGGTCTCTTGGATTCCTTGCACTCAAACACAAATACAACGTTAATTAATTAATTTTATCATTAAAGATTAACTATAGTACTAATTAAAATGGTATGACGACTGCACTTTTGTGCTCTCATCAGCAACATTCAATATGTTTACCAATTTTTAGCCTTTCTTTTCTTGAGTAAATCACAGTCCATCCAATTATTCCCTTCTAGGAGCACCGAGGAATGAAAGATAGCATAAACTCTTTTAGAGTAGTTTTCTTTGAACTTGAATGGTGTAATTAAAGCCCGTAATTATAATCTATGGTATCATTTTCTCCAACAACAACTCTTGTTGCTCGATCTTTTGAGGTAGAAGATGGGAACCCCACCATCAATGGACCACTGGTTTGGTTAATTTGCAGTGTCTTACACACAAGGGTGATGGTCATGATGATTCATCATCTTAAAGATAGTCTAATAATTGTACACGTGCAACAGTAGATGATATTGATCAATCGACTACCCTAACCTGCTTGTCTTGGTACGATTAGGATCTAAAGCCTACAGACCGTTATGATCAATGCAACACAAAGAATGGTACGAAAAAAATAAATCGTACAATTTCGTGCATCAGGGCCAACATGTTAATGTAATTTAAAGGTAATGCAAGTGAGCTCATGCTAGCTGGCTAGTGAAGTATACTGTTAAGTGTTCTTTTTGGTGGTTAAGCATATCAAAGTGGTTAATGATGGTTGCATATTGGAGCTAATGCATTGGATGTATTTACTTTAAGGTTGTATCACTCGAAAACTAGGAGTAACTTTTGTTCATTGAAGCCTTGACTCACTTTGCAAAAACTAAGCATGCCTTAAACTAGTTCCTTAGACCCCTAAAGGTTGGTGAGTGGTAACTGTCACTTGCTGACATGGCCAACACCATCATAGCCTAAAGAACCCTTCCTCATTGGCAGTCATGTGCCACTTTTATTTCAAGAGACTTTAGCCAATCTCCAAGTGCTCGTTCATGCTAAACAGAACGGCCAAAACTCCTTTTCCTTTCCATCATGTCTGTTGAAATTCCCAATTTCAGGAGGAAAAAAAAGAGAAAACCCTAAATATGGATCCTAGTTCCAAAGGCAAAAATTAAGCCGCAATCAAAGAAGTCTGTGTTTGATGTCGGGTCGAATGCATTACTATTTTCATGATCTTAAAATTTACTGTAGATAAATTAAGAGATGTCAAGAAGGTTAATGTGAAAGTGATTAGGCTCTGCTTAAGAAGTATAATATGTTTGTGCACGTATGCACAATTTCATATCAAACTGTCTTCGAAATGTTTTTTAATCTTTCAAAACAAATATGTCTCACATATATCCTTGATATTTTATTTTTTTATTTTTTTAATGGTTGGATCACATCAAAATTAGTTGTATGCCATTTTAAATAACCTATATGCTTCTTGTAATAAAATTCCCCCAGAATTTCCTTACAGCAATCCACTTTCAAGGATACACCCAATATCTAATCCTACCAATCTCTCAATTATTCAATAACATTTCCTTAAAAACACCTTCTTTCGTTCCCTACTTGACCACAACCTTGTTTGCTTAATTTCGTTCGTCTAGGTCAGCAAAAGAGCAGGAGTTCTTGATGCCAGACCTTCATGGATATATTCACAAAATTTTATATTTTTTGTATCTTTAGATGAATTGTTAACGAGACTTGGACTAACATTTGACACTACTCTTCTTGGTGCCTTTGTTGGAGGGAAGTTCTGAGTTCGACTTGAAAAAATGGCACTCCCCACCTTAAAAATTGTGTACAATACCATAAAGCCAATAAGAAGAAGTAGAGAAGGACATGATTACATCTTCATTCTTGTCATCAACATAGATTATATATATATATATATATATATATATATATATAATCAGAAACTCGACATTTAATTGTTTATAGTGGAATGGTGCCCACATGCAGTGTGAGTATGCTTTGTTTAGATAATTTTTACTTCGTTTAATGAAGCAGCAAACTATTTTTATCTTGGGTTGAAAGGAATATACCTTGGTGCCTTATACAAAGAAAAAATAATAAAAAGGTTCATCCATTGAAAAGAAGTATGCAGTAGATGCCAAGATTAACTATCAAATTATAACCTATATGATCACATTCTAGGGAGCATCAACTAGAAAAGGTGAATGAACAAAACGATACGCATGAAATGCCATGTGTGGTCAACTTAACACAGACTCCACTATTATAAAATGCATCGAACCATGCTATCATCTTACTATTCTATGATGAGGTTGGTGGCTGCACAACTTTGCAAGATTCTTCCAACAGCTGGCAAAGGAATATAATGGCATAGGAAGGTATTCGAACTTTTGTGGAAGGGGGACACTGTAGTCACCAACCTTCACCACATGTTACAGAGTGGAATTTAGTGGCAAGAGGTAGTTTTGTGAGTAGTTTTACTGGTGCATAACTTTGTTAAACTTGATCTAGTATGTTCTAGGTTTCATTTGCTTGGTACCTCTCATGGCCAAGAGAGATAGATGAGGAGAAAGCATTGCATGCATGAAGGGAAACGAGCAACCTCCAAGGATTAGATGGACCAGCCTTTGGGATATTCAGAAAAGGAGATTAAGATCTGCCTCCTTATTTTGGGCTCTTGTCAACTAGGCATCTTATTATTTGCTCTTGATTTTAAGGGTCATTTCATTTTAGTTTTTGCTTGAGTGCAAAACAAAACTAATTGCATGAAGATCCTGCAGGCGCGTGTTTAATCATACATCAACTATATGTTGAGTAGATTTTGGGTACTTATACAAGGTCAAGAAATTTAAATAATACCTTTCGACTAGGCTACTTGGGTGAGGTTCTTGGTTATGATAAATTATATGTAAAAATCTACATTACGGTCTAAATGTCCAAGGATGAATTGTATAATGATTAGTTGTAGTCAAACTGGGAATGGGTTAAATAGCACCAATTTGGATGGTATAATGTGCCTAGTGCGTCTATTTGCTTCCTTAGTATGGATTAGCTTGAGGCTCGTAGATCTAGGCTAGATTTGGGTTTAATTTATTGCAAGTCACTGAAATCGAGGCTCGCAAATTTCGTGCAAGGTTTGGAGAGATTTGGCTTGTTCCTGATCCTAACTGTCCATCTAGCATTGAACAAATGTATGAGATCAATCTTAGTTTATAATCTAACCAATGTTACACTTTAATGGATGTTGTATAATGGGAATAGCAACCTTTAATTATCATATTCACTGTTAGTTTTAATATCCCAGTATCTTATATGGTATCATTTTATGGTATCCACAGTGCTTTGCCTAGTAATGCTGCTGGAAAAATGGAACCATGATTGCTCTATGTACGGTTACGGTCCCTTGCCTAGTCATATGTCATTGAGTTTTAAAAGGGATCACATATTCATAAATAAATTTGGGTTTTGTTATTCTTTTCCCCTCTGCCTCGGGAGTTCAAACTATGAAAGAACTAAGTATGATTCAAGCAAGTTTTAAGGATAGAGGTGCAAGGTGTGGGAAGGGATTAATAGTTAATACTACTAGCTAGATGTGTTGCGAGATCCTTTCTCTGACTCAGTACTTGGTGCAAAGTCTAATATGGCTAATTCTAAGCCAAGATTGGTGAGCCAACATCTCATATGGTTTTACAGTCTCCTATAAGCAGATCCATCAAATGCTTCAAATTTAGAATTATTTAAGTGATTAAAGGAGGGCACCTTCTATTGTTTAATATACTTAGCTAGGTCAAGGTTTAGGCACTCAAAGGAATATGAAACAGTTTTTAGATGAATGAGATTAAGATCTTGTTCCAAAAGAGAAAATTATATACCTACAAATCTGGTCATCTTAATGCAATGGCCCTTGGACTGCAAGAGGTATCTATAAATGGCGCCGAGCTTTCCATGTCAATAGCTCTTCAAGGGTCCAAACTCCTTTATTAGGCCGTCAGAGCAAATTGGGAGCACAGTAAGGAGAAAATTTTATGGACCTTGAAGGCCCCAAATCTGTGAGCCCATGGAGAGGGTCAGGAGATGTTTTTCTTGGGTGCAATTTGGAGGAAGTGAGAAACTTCCCCCAAGATTTATTAGTAAAAGAAAAGAATGTACAAGGGGAAGGAAGACAAAGAAAGGCAACTATGAGTACAAGGGTGACGAGGAATAAGATTTTTTTATTACTGTCCAAGGTTCTCCCCAGGCAAATATTACCACACATGCTAAGAAAGTGGAGGATCTTGTGGAGGACGGCGGTGGCGGCGGACGCCTTCTTTTATTCGTAGGATTCTCGCTACCACACATGCTGAAAGAGTGGAGGATCTTGTGGACGGCGGCGATGGCGGAGGCCTTCTTTTATTCGAAGGATTCTCAAATTCCTTTCATGCCAAATTTGCCAATGAAGTGTGATGAACTGTTGGCCCATCCTTTTCTAACACTTGTTTGGGTCTTCTTGCATCTCTAAGAGGTCCAAATGGCAAGGAAGTTAAAACATGTAGCAATAGGAGCCCAAATTGATCTTGCATAGGGACATTTAATGAAGAGATTAGAGATATTTTCCGTTAAGAGATGTTAATTTAAGCTTGATGTCTATGTGGGCTGGATAGAGTCGAAGAGATTTTGAGGCAATGATGCTCCAAACTAGCGGGAGATTTAACCCTATATCAATGTTTCCAGCCCTGAATTTTTGGGCCTAGATTGGCTTCTGGACCGAAATAGGAACTAGGGTTTACTCTTTTTATGGGTCCTGTCTTCAGGCGAGTCGAACCAGGCCGGGCCATTCATAGCTCAAGATCAAGGTGAGGTAATTTAAGAAATCAAAATTTATTAAAAAAATGAGAGAAATTTTGAGTAACCAACCATCTATTATACTGTAGAATTTGATCTAGCTTAATGTCTGTTGATGAGGCATGGCCTACTATCCACATTTCTATAGTTGTATATTGCAAGCTTCTAAGGCTATTTGCCTCAGAGGTGCTATACTCTAGTTCAACATAATATTATCTGTCATTAATCGTTAGTGCACAAATAAAGACTCTATTTAGAGCATGGATCCTTTATAGTGCACGATTTGCACCATAGATTGTTATGCAGCGCTCGAAGACTAGTATCAAGAGATGGATGGTTATCAAACAAGATGGTTTTACATATCATACATAACATGTCATTGTTGATGGTCGTCCATTTTCTAACAGCAGCCATCAAGCATTGGACAATATTTTAATACTATAAACTATGCACCGCCGGAAATTTAGAATCTATTATTTAATAGCAAATAGAGCCTTTGGTTCGGCCCATTTCTACCCCTAATTGCTACACAATGGGTCTTCTAGGCCGAAGAATGCGCATGCATGTCCAATACACGACCCAGTGCAAGTGTAGGCCAAACAGACCACATGTGCGTAAGAATAATGTAACTTTCAATTTCATTTTGGTCTTTCTCTCTTATAATAGTGGCATTTCATATGCTAATTCAAGATCAATTAAAGTGGATTGTGGTCACCGGTTAACCAGTCCGCATTGAGCTTATATATGGGCTAGGATTGAATTAGGCTGGGCTGTGATTGGTTGGAAATTCTGGCTCACCTACATTGCATGCACCATGTGGTCGTGCATGCCTCCAGCCACAACTACTTGTTCTTGTAGCATTGCACTGAGATGCGTACTTGATGAATCGAATCTACAGAAGCGAACGGTTGTGATTGGAGGCATGCACAGGTATATGGTGCATGCATTATAGGGAATAATTTCTCTAATGCATGGGGCGAATAGCCTTAGCTTTGGTAGAAGAATGCAGATTGGCTACAAGCTGCCTGGCTAACTTAATTGCAAACCTGTGGTCACTCAGATCCCAGTACACCTTGTTCATTAGATGTCCTCGAATCTTGTTGCTCCCTATTGGGGAGACCATGGACATGAGGGTTTGGAGTGCGACTAGAGGACGAGGGTGGGTGCTCGAGACCTACAGGTCATGGTCAGTGAGGGGTCAACTCGACGGATTGACAAAGGGTGGATATGGAGGTTGTGCATCCATCCCCATGTCGCTCTTTTTCTTTGGAAGGTGACATGGGGTTGCTTACCGATGAGAGGAGTGCTGGCAAGGGGGGGTGCGGGTCACTTCAGCATATGAGGGATGCCCGGTGTGGAGGAGACCATTAGTCATGTACTATTTGTTTGCTGCTGTGCAGCTCAGGTGTAGGTTTATGTCGCGGATTCACTACAAGGTGTGACTTCGGCGGAGAACTTCTTAAGCCAGCTGAAGAAGTCACGGCGACGACGTAGCACTATAGAGTGGGGCATCAGATGTACTTATGTGGTCTATCACATATGACTGGACAAAAACGTCCAAATCTTTGAGGGCAAAAGAGTACACCTAAAAATAGTGCCACACAATGCTTTACTTCATGCAACAGAGGTAACCAGTACTATTGCTATGACGTTGCCTGAGTTGGCCAAGGATATCTGGGGTTCCCATTTAGCTCGTGCAGCGGCTAGGACCATTCTTTTCTCCTTGGAACCCCACCCCTGGCTTCCTCAAGGTTAACTTTGATGGTAGTATCTCCGACAAGGGAGGCAGAGGAGGAGTGGGCTATGTGATTAGGAATCATGGGTCCAGGTTTATTGCGGCTAGAGGACGGCGTATCTTTGATGAGTCAATTAATAGTGCATAGTTGAGAGCTGCTTGGGAGAACATTATCTATGCCAGATTGGTTCTGAGAGCGGATTATTTCCATCTTGAAGGTGACGCAACTATGGTGATCGATTGGATTCAAAAGAGTATTGTCAGGCACAACCTCCTTGACAGGCATCCACTACTATGGGATATGTATGGGATCGTGGGAGGGCTCGTAGCTTTCCAGGCTATTCATGTTTATTGAAAAGCTAACAGTGCTACTAACTGGGTTGCCTTATTTGCTGCGCACCATTTTGGAGAGTTCCGCTGAGAGAGTCCTAAGTCTGCTCCCTCCCCCCTTAGTCCACTCCTTCTTTTTGACTTTTATGGGTGTACTCATGCGCATATGGTATGAGTTACCGTTGTATCAAAAAAAAAAAAAAAAAGTTAGTTGGGTTGCATTCCATATTGACAGAGTTGTCCAAGCGAGTGCACGATTTGTTGCCAGAAATTTTGAAGGTGGAATCCTGGCTGCGGGTGCCATCATGTTGCAAACTAAGTTGGTGCTACGTAGAGAAAAATAGAATTTGTGTCCTCTTGCAAACAACTCCACCTACCCACGTTGAGAAAACTAATTTTTAGGTTGTTAGAGTAACTTGGGACAAATTGAAAGTGATATTGCAAGATGTATTCTACAATGATGTTGCTCCAAGGGTAATGAAGACAAGCCTCCGTTCAAGAAAAAATTATTGCATGCACTGCATACATGGCCATGCTGGTCCATGCCACCAATCGTCGCCGCGGCATAGGCTGCAGAGGTTGAGGCTACGGCTGTGTCTCCTATTTCGAGAAACCGGGGACGCGGCTGCAAAAAAAAAAATTTAAAAATTTTTAATTGAAGTCGGCAGAGCATTTGTCGATTTCACTTAAAAATTTTGAAATTAAAAAATTTGAGAATTTTTAAATGAAGTCAGCAAGTGATTTGCCGATTTTACTTAAAAATCTCCAAATTTTTTTCGCGACCTAGGCTTCCGCCGCGCCCCCGCGGCCTCCGCCCCCCTCCCCCCGCGGCCTCTGCCGGCCCCTTGTGGCCCTCCGTAGTCGTCCGTGGCGACTGCTACTCCCTTCGTCCCCCGCTCGATTGCTGTTTCTCCTTTTCTTCTCGGACTCCAGCACAAACTAGTTTCCTCGGGTGGAACTGTACTGATAAGCTACTGGATTGGTCCGGTATGGGCTGAGGGCTGAACCGGCCGGTACAGGCCGGTTCAGCATACCATGGTCTCTCCTCACTATCACTCGGCCCCATTCTCTCCATCTCCAGTTTTATTTGCTGCCTTCTGCCCTTCACCCCCTAGTTCGAAGTCAATTGCTCCTCTTCAATGGTGCCTCTATCTATGAGGATTATCGATATTTGGTTGTCTTCTCAGCTGCTATAATAGCTCATGTTCTGTCATATTAGGCTCTATTCTGCCACATCAGCTTTTGATCTACCATCATATCCGTCTCTGAGCTACTATATCAGCTTCTAGTCTATCATGTCAGCTTCTGAGCTGCTACTCCAGCTCTTTATCTACTATATCAGTTCTTCAGTATATTCGTGATTTAGTTTTCAAACTTAAGTTAGTATCTATGGTACCATCTTGAGTTTAAAGAAAAATGTTCGCATAATTTTAGGGATCACATAGTAACCTGCATGACTCATAATATTTTTTTTATTAGCGCGATTTTATATCAATATATATTATTTTTCTTTATTAGTATGATCATGTTAGAGTGATTTGAGAGATCACATAACAACTTATTTTAGTCAGTAATATTTTTATTGTTAGTATGATTCTATATCAGCTTATATTATTATTATTATTTTGTAGAGTCTATATACGAGTATACATAACTTCGGAGTTGTAATATAATTGAAAAGAATTTTTTTTTATTTTTATTTTTCTCCCCTTCTATAAATATTTTAACAGATACGGTGTACCTGGTGTTAAGTGGGGGACCAAATGATTATGATTTCATCTTTGTAAGGACAGGCTGAGGACCTTTAATTATGCTGACAGCCAAGCAACATAACAGGTGAAATACAGGCAGCTTTAACCACCACATTTGAATAAGGCCAGCATAGTGATGTCAGGACTTTTGGCTGGTCACCAACTCATTGATGCTATGATCCACTGCCTGTGATCATGAAGACCCCCACCTAGGGTTGTCGGGCAACCTGTCTCGATGATAATTTTCAGCACTAAATTTCTCACAATGACAAATCATCTTTAAATTATTTTTGTCGAAATATTATAAAAAATATATTATTATAAAAAATTATATCCTGCATTGCATGCACCATGCAACTGTGCGTCACAGCAACAATCAAAACATATTTTTGTTGATTCACCTCGTCGTACACTCATCTTGGTGTGCGTGTATATATAATTTTTAATAAATAAAAATAAATATTTAATTATAATAGTAAATAAAATATATTATTTATTTATTTATTTATATTATTTTGAGTTTAATTGAAACAAGTCAACTGAGGCAGGCCTAGCACTACAGCAAATTTATGTATCAGCCAAGTTAGATTCAACCAAAATTTTGAGCTAAACCTAAGTTGCCAGCAAATAGCTTGCTTGCTTGCTTGACAATGGCATGAATATCCAATCCGAAGAAACATCCTTGTTGGAGACATATGATCAAGATATTTTGAGGGAAAAGATAAAAAAAGAAAAGAAAAGGATATTACTTTCTTCTGGTCGTGTAGAGAGACATATATAGTATCAGAAATAGAGGGCTATTCTTAATTGGTTAAACTTTTCCTATGCCATTTTTTCGTCACTTATTTTAAACCGTTACGTCATCATTCAGTTAGCAATTTACCAAAATAAAAGGGTACCTCCCACTTCTTATATCTATAACTATTAAATGGAAAGGAGACAGAAAGTAAAAGCTCTCTCTAAAATTCAGAAAAAAATTAAAAACAAATTCTAGAAAAAATTGGAAAAAAGAAAAGTAAGAAAACACCATAAAAAAATATTAAAAAAATAATGTCCAAGGAGTTAGAATTTTAAAAGAGGAAGAGAGACCAACAAAAGAAGCATACATTGCTAAAAATTGAAAGAAAATTATAGAAAAAACTTGGAAATTAGAAGAATAAGAGGCTGATATATGGAACATATATATACCAAAGAGAGCTGAGGAGGAGGCGAAGTAGGCAGCCTTGGATTGATGCACACAGCTATCACAAGCAATTGCAGAAGATAGGAGGAGAAAGAAGGAGAGGAAGAAGAGAGAATCGCCATCCATACTTGAGGATTGAGATGAAAGTTTGAGAGTTGCTTGTGGGGTAAAAAGGGAGACGCAGTTTTAATAGAGGAGAGAGAGGAGCGGAGTGATGCTAGAATTGTTTGGAAATTTTAATTTTGGAAAGTTTTAAATTTTAAAACAGATTCTTATTCTCGTTTTAAAAGATTTAAAATCAAGTTCACTTGCTTTTACAGAAATCTTATCCTTGGAAGACCAAGTCAAGGTTTGATTTGATCGGGGAAAGGAAAAAATTTCTTCAACACACTCAACTTGGATCTCTCAAAAGAAAATAAAAAAAAAATGGAACAAGAGCTTGGCATCTTATAAGCAATATCGGGTTCTCGTACCATCATGACAAACTTGTTCGGGCATTAACAAGTCGCTTCACTTGGGCAGCAGTTACAAGGTCTATGTTACTTTGTGTTTTGGAGGCATTAAGACTTCATCTCGATCCTAAAGGTACAGGCTCCCAAGGATAATCTAGCAAATATCCAAAGGAACTACTTCACAGGTTATCTCGTCAATATACCTCTCAGTTATGGTGATGCTTTACTTGGGCAACAACTACAAGGTCAATGTTACCTTGTGTTTTAGAGGCATTAAGACTACATATCGCTCCTAAAGGTACAGGCTCTCAATGATAACCTAACAAATATCCAAAGGAACTACTTCACAAGTTATCTCATCAATATACTTCTCAGTTATGGCGAATTTGAAAGTACACTGCTTGATGATCTCCAATGCGACGTTTTTCTAAATCTAACCAAGAGGATAGGGACGTGGATGAGGCTTAGTCTGCAACCCCAGCTTGTAAACCAGATTTTCAGAGATGAGGTTCTCCTGGATTTCAGGATCTACAATAGCTTCAATGATGCTCTACTTCACCTAGATCTTCAGGTGTAAGAGTTCCTCTCGTGCCTCTAGATATGCTTCAATTGTTGTCTCGGGTTTCTTCACCATCAGGTTCAATTTGGAGTCTTCTTGCTCAAGCTCGAGCAACTCCTCAACTTCTACAACATTGGAAATCACTTTTTCCTTCTTTTTGGAATCCTCATCTTTCTGCATCTTCCTCTTCGGTTGCAGCTTGGGTTGAAATTTCCAACTCTTCTCCTTAGTATGTCCACGAAGGTTACAATGATCGTAGTAATTTCTCTGGGTCTTATTGACTTGCATCTTGCCCGTCTCCCTCTTCTAGCTTCATTTTTCGCTATCTTTCTTAAACTTGTCATCTTTTTTACCTTCCCTAGCCAGATTCTTCTCCTCGATCCCCATGGCCTTCACACTGGCTTCACTGATATCTTCAACTTTGAAGAATTTCAGTTCCTTTCAGATGCTCTCGTGGAGATCTCCGACGTACTTCATAAAAACTGCAAATCGTCGATGAAGATTCTGAGTGAGACTGCTTGCTTGTGAAACTTGGTGGTATAGTCCTAGATAGATTGATCATATATCTGCTGTAGGTATTGCCACTTGATCCACCGATCCTTCTCATAGCCGATTGGATAGAACTCGATAGAATTTCATCCCAATTCAGCCTCTTAGTTGTAGATCTCAAGAAATTATCTAATTTCAAAAAAGAAAAAATCTTCTCAATCGAGCATCGTATGGCCAAGCTATGGCCTCCAAAAGTTTAGCATGCGACTCAGCTTTCCGATGTGATAGATCTCGCTCCTAGACCCTATCCACCGTGTTCGTAGTGGGCAAATTGATCCTCTTAGATTGGGCTTTAAGGAGTTTGTGCTAGTGATTTGATTTTCAAAGTTTCCTAGTTATACAACTCAATTAAAATCATTATTATAGTACAACATAGCAATTTTTAGGTGCCATATTACC
Organism: Phoenix dactylifera; assembly: GCF_051530095.1. NCBI lineage: Eukaryota > Viridiplantae > Streptophyta > Magnoliopsida > Arecales > Arecaceae > Phoenix > Phoenix dactylifera. The sequence goes on along the minus strand of NC_143195.1, from coordinate 4,279,655 downwards.
AATGGTCTAAGAACGTGACTCTTAATAAATTTAGCAATTCCTATATTTTCTTATTTGAGTACCACTTGAAATTCATGTTGTATAGATTTGAAATTATTTCTTCAAAAAAGTACAAATAATTTTTGAAAGCAATCTTCAGGAAGTTATTTTGGTCTGAAAATGGAGCAAAATAGAATTATTTTGTAGCTTTAAAATCTGGGTAGAAATTAGTAGTTATTAGTTTTATTGTTTTAAAATTAATACCAAGATTTCTAAATGGCTAATTAACAATAAAACAAATTCTTTCTTTCCACTTTTAAAACCATGTGGAAATTAAAATTTATTTTATTTGTCACATTTCTTTGCCTAATTATTTAATTTTTCCATTACTATTGGTCTTTACTGTATTTATTCAAAACCTAGTATTGTATTATTGGAAGCTACTAAATTAATTATTTGAATAAATAGGGCTACATCCCTTACAATTTGTGCTTGCAGAACCAACTAATCAACAGCTTTTTTTGATGATAGTAGTGCCCTTAAATCTGAGAAATTTAGTGGCTCTTTCTTTTGATGGTGGCAGGGCTAAGTAAAGATATTAGCTCACTACATTAGATTTGTTTTCTGCCATAGAGTTTTCTGATGCCAAATCATCTTCTAAGTCAACTTCTCAACCTCCATCCTCTCCTAGTGCTCAAAAATATAGATCCACTAACTCCTATTCCAAAACCTCTGAAGAGATTGATTTCCCCTATCGCTATAGGATCCTTAGTGACCTTTTTGATTTTTTGTATGATTTGTGCTTTTCCACCAAATCTACTAAGGAACTATAGCATGCCCTTAAGATGGATATTGGAATGGATGATGTCGGTCTCGATCGGTGCACTTTCAGAGCTTATAGCTGAAGAGATTCGTCTGCGAGTCTTGGGCCCCTTTCGTTCTGCTAAGCCAGCTACTTGCTTGTTGCTTCTGGCTCCCGATCTTCTACCTCTGGGTCCTTTGAACCGTATCCAAGTTCCGTGAGTATGTTATGGTGGAATCCAAATCCATTAGTGCCCAAATCCATGAATTTTAAGATCTTATTAAAAAAAGTCTGAGCTTGCTAGTTGTAAATTCTCTAAAAGTTATAAGGTTCAAGCATTAGCTAATTCTCTCCCTCTATTCTGGTCAAGCTTTTCTAATAAGTTGAGTCATAAACAAGATAACTTAACCCTAATGGAGATCATCAACTCTATTAGAATCAAAGAAGAGCACCAACTTAAGCTCAAGCCTAAATATGATTTTGGAACCAAGATGCATTTGACCGAATCCAATAAGACATTTCAGACATTTGGAAAACCTTCAAAAATAAAAATTCCAAAATCAATCAAACCAAATATCTTCCTCCAAACCTCCTAAAAGCCAAAACTGTCCCTATCGGAAGTCCAAAAAGGAAGAAGACCTTCTGCTTCATGTGCAAATGAACCAATCATTTTGTCAAGGACTGCTCCTATAGAAAGACTGAACCATTAAAGAACAAAGCACTTAAACATCAAGTGAATATGATCGAAGATGGTGCTAGATTGATTCTGGAGCTACTATACATATCTGTCTTAATCGCTCCTGATTTTCCATATTTTAGAAATCAAGCGGTCGAGGAATAATTTAGGAACACAAGCGCTAGGAAGAGGTCAAATGGACCTGAAAATGACTAATGGAAAAAGCATAACTCTTCACACAAAGTCCTGTACATTCACAACGTTAGGTAGAACCTACTTTTTCAAAAAACATTAGGTGGAACTTGATCAGTGAATCTCTTCTTATATCTTAATGCTATAAATCAGTCCTAGAATCAAATAAGCTTGTATCACTCATGATAGAGTTTGTTGGAAAAAACTTTATATCTAAAAGCCTATTCAAATATAATTTTCAAAAGTTTGAATAAAGATTCATCTTTTACTTTTAATCTTGAATCTTCTAATATTTGACATAGTAGATTTGATTATATGAACATTAATCGAATCCAACACGACTTCCTAAGTATATTGGAATAGTCATAAATTGTAATTTTGACACGATTTAAATTTCAAAATGGATCCTTATCTCTTTTTTGGTTGTTTCAAAAGTTTAAAAATGCTTTTCTGTTTTAGTCCTATATTAGAAATATAGAAATTAAGGCTGCAAATGGATCGGGTTGACTTGTGACCCGATCCGACCCATTTTAGAGAACCCGTAGGGCCGAGTCGAGTCCTAAAATTGGACTCGTTTCATTTTCTGCATCGTGTCTAGATTTACTAAATTCAAACCTGATCCGACTCGACCAACACATTTGAAATTTGTATAATTTTGAATTTTCAATTCTACAACCAGATCCGACCTGAATTTGTAAAATTATTTAGACCTGTGGACCACAGCCCGCGGGGGTGCAAATAAGTTCTGAAGGCATAGATAGATTGACCCAAATGAAACCCAAACTGGATTCGAATTTTTTGGGTTGGATTTGGGTTATACAATGACCCGACTCGATCCGAATGATCTGTTGGATCAAAAATTGTAACAGTGGATATGATCCAATTTTTTATTAGATTGGGTCTGGATCCAAAATTAAAACCCGAACATGAAATCAGATTGGGTCGGGGCCGGTCATGATCCGATCTGATCCAAACCATTTGCACCCTAGTAAAAATAAGGCTTTTATAGAAATTTTATACTTGGAGACCCAAAGTCTAGCTTGGAAGAGACTGGGCTGGTGACCACATGCCCACGTGATTGGCAATTTTTTTATACTATTCTTTTTCCCACTTATTTTGAAACATTGCATCATCATTCCCCACTTATTTTAAACCGTTGCATCATCATTCAATTAGCAATATACAAGAAAAAAAACAGAGAGAGAGAGAGAGCCAGAGACAGAGACAGAGATTATACTATCCCCCAAAAAAGTTAGTCTCCTCTCTCATGAAATCCTTTTTTTAAAAAAAAAACTGAGCCTCACTTCCAGTCCCGAGCGTCACAAGGAGAACAGCCCTCTTGGGCGATGTCAACAATCTGAACCCCCGAGTCGTAGACTGAACCGGTTTTCCACTCGACCGGCAGGACCTCCTTCTGGGCCCACACCCACTTCCCATCGTAGCCGCCCGTCACCACCATCCGAAACTGCAGCGGTCCGACCGGCGCCCGGTTCGTGCTCCAGACCGCCCCGTAATCTCGGGTCATATACCTCCAATTTGACGACCCAACCTATCAAACATAGCCCCATACATCACCATTAGTACCGAATATTAACACCCAGACTTGAGTGTTACACTGTTAATTGGTGTACCTGAGCCACATCGACGGCCACGATGTCTGTCTGACCACCCTGGTACAAGAATTTGATGGCTAGATAGTTTGGCCTTCGGCTATTCTCTTCCACTCTGATGGCCAAGTTCTTGTTCCTGTACTCGCATGGGATCCTGCTCGCCACCAAAAGAAACAAAACACCTGGGTTAGACCAAGTCTGGAAATCATCTGATTGGGTTTTGAAGGTTGGCCAGCACCCGAGCAAGGGGAAGAACATTACCTTTTGTATTCCATATCCACTATTCCAAGCCGCTTCAATTCCAGGCCCATCCCCTCTTTCGCCATGGCCGTGAAAGCCGGGGTGGAAAGCACGAAATCCGTGCGGTTGCTCTTGTTGAGGTCCGTCACGATTACCTTAACTCCTCCGCTGGTACAGACCTTGGAGTTCTTGCACCTTATCTATTCCCCCCCGAAAGGAAAAAAATATTCCAGATAAGTTTGCGAATAAGATGGAATTATAATTAGGAATTGAGATATGTATGGTTTTAAGGTGGAATCTCCAACCTGGAAACAGCCTCCACAGCCAACCCCTCCTCTATAGAGAGCAGAGCTGGCGGCAGCAAGATAGCCTCCATTGAAGTCCAGTGCCATAGCTCCATACCCACAGGCTCCGGCTATAAGAATAAAACCATTAAATAGAGTTTGCAATCTCAAAACTAGAAGAATAAGAGGCTGATATATTGAACATACATACCAGAGAGAGCTGAGGAGGAGGCGAAGTAGGCAGCCTTGGATTGATGCACACACCTATCACAAGCAGTTGCAGAAGATAGGAGGAGAAGGAAAGAGAGGAAGAGGAGAGAATCGCCACCCATGCTTGAGGATTGAGATGAAAGTTTGAGAGTTGCTTGTGGGGTAAAAAGGGTGACGCGGTTTTAATAGAGGAGGGATGCGACTGGGGTGATGATTGAATTGGGATAGTGGAATACAGGGTGCCGGAGCAAGTGCTTCAGGATGGTGGTGGGTCCATGGTCCTTCTTATCATAAATCACTGTCGCAGGAAGGGTACCAGAAACCGGAGGAAGAGATGGGGGAAGGACACGAGGTTACACAAAGAGAAGGTGGTGGTCGGCTGCAAATAAACGCTGTGGAACCTCACCGGCTCCAACACGAATCCAACAATGATGAAAGAGGAGGATAACCATGGAGTAAATTTGGGGAATAGGGGAAGAAGGTTCCTTATGAGAGAAAAGGTGCCCCTAGACTCAAAAAGCCGTTTAATGGCGTCAACTCTAGTGTCGGAAGCTAGGGGTCCTACGGATTTGAGTGGCTCTGGGTGATGGTTTTTCGAGGATGGACCGGAAGATGCCATCGATGACTTGGTCTACAGGTGGAAAGATGAGGACAAAGGATGTGCCCTGCCGTGGCGTAGGTGGCAAGCAAAAATAATTAAATTAGATAGGTGGCAAGCATAAACTAGATACGCGCATTCTTGAAGAACAGGTACGTGTCCTCCATTCGTACAATGGGTAGCTATATTGATAAATATTAGAGTAAATTATAAAATTTATATTAAGATTAGAGATAAATTATAAATAGTTGGAAAAAACTAAAGGGTAAGCCTCCAAATTGGCTATAGCGCACAAAAAGGACCAAGCAGTTAAAACACGACATGGCTGTAGATACGCAGTTGCTTGGAGAACAGGTAGATATCCACTATTCATACAATATAGTCTATGTAACTATATTGATAAATATTAGAGTAAATTATAAAAATTATATTAAGATTAGAGATAAATTATAAATAGTTTGAAAAAACTAAGTGATATGCCTCCAAATCGGCTGCAACTCACCAAAAGAACCAACCAATTAAAATACGAAATGGCTGCAACACGTGGCAAACTGGAGCGGCTACTGGGCAGGCCCAGCGCCTTACCGCCGAGCTTATCTATCAGGTCTGCCTACAGTTGTCCGCATCCTTATCGGGGACCTAGTGATCATCATCCCATCGATGTAATAAGTAGGATGTCGTCTGCTTGTGAAATATTCATGCCTGATATCCAAGTCGTACTCAAACTAGGCACTTCTAGTCGACCCACATGCCCTAATCTTTTAGTTATAGGTAAACTCATCTGCCCAATATACACAAAAGAGAAGAGGTAAGCAAGCAAGAAGAACACTCTTATAAACTGAGAGACAAGCTCCTTCTACTCTCTAACTACATTGACTTAAGCATCGGAGGATCTCTGCTGGATACATTCCGACGAGAAGACTTCTTTTCTCTACGCGGTTTCATATTGGGGTGCTACCATCCGATGAGGATCTCAACCGTAGGGACCGTGCTCCGCTCATCTTCCCTCAATCCCGACCAAATCAACTGACCACTAAGCTCTCTAGCATCATCATACATTTTGTTGCAGTGCCTAAGGCCAATCAGTTCTGAACAGCAACAGATTGGTGTTAGAGGAATGGTCCAGATTACTCTAAGGGTTTCGTCTCCCCATCACCATGAAGTCTCGAATGGCATAGCCAAAGTCTACGACTTCCTAGTCGAATATGTTGGAGGAGTCCGGCGGCTCTTATAGAGTCTGTAGAGGGCTCCACACCCGCCAGAACCTAGATGACTGTGATGGTAACCTCTGAATAATTTCAAGTACTCCTTCAACAAATCCAAGCGCTGACTAGTGCAATCCAAAACATGCAGCAGCCAGCCGCCCCCTAGTAGCCACAGTAGCAAGAGGCCCCCAAGCAAAAATATCAAGAGGGTCTGGACTGCTCGGGTCAATGTTCCCCACCTCAGAGTGGGAGGGCAGGTACTTCCCGACTAGCCTCTCGGTCGCCATAGCTCCAACAAGGCTCCATACAGCCCCTACAACCAGACACGAAATTATGTGCAGTAGGACCTGTCTCGATTCACTAACTCTCCCTCTTGGGAAAAGTCGGCCTCCAGTCATTCCTCCCCCGACCGACCTGATGGGGTCTCCAAGAGGGAGGCCAGCCTTGATCATAAACTCGAGGAGATGTGCCATTGCCTCGAGGACTTGTGTCAACATTAGGCTAGTCAAGACCGAGACGTGGAGTTCACCACTGTACCCCAATTTTCGATGAAGATAATAAGGAAGCCTGTTCCCCCTCATTTCAAGATGCTATAGTTAGAGACGTACAACTGCACTTCAGACCCTTTAGATTATTTGGAGAGCTTCAATGCTCTCATGAAGATTTACGGTGCCTCTAATGCAGTGTTGTGTAGAGCTTTTCCAGCTACCCTTTGCAAAATAGCTCGGTTGTGGTACGCTGGGCTACAATCGGGCTCGATCCATTAATTCAAGTAGCATGGCCGGATGTTCGATGCTCACTTCGTGCATAGCAAGAGGCCGATGAGGAGTTCAAATGTCCTTTTCGCCATCAAGCAGCAAAATGACGAGTCCTTACGAGACTATGTCAGTCGCTTTAACGCGGCCACTTTGGAAGTACACGACCTTTATCATTCGGTCACCATGTCTGCCTTGAAGAGCGGATTGAATACCTCTCGGTTACCTTTTTCTTTAAAGAAAAAGTTTCTAAGAGACTATGCCAAGCTACTGTCCCGGGCAGACAAGTATATCAATGCCTGAGGAGGCTATAGCGACTTGGCAAGAGTTAGTTGCGATGCACCCTGACAAAAGGAAAACAACAAACGGGCTCAGGACAACTTGATGCCCCCGCTAAGAAATCATGAGGGGATGAAGAAGGCCCTCGCCGATCAAGAAGCCCTGCATAGAGGTTTGGAAAATATACGCCCCTAAACACTCCGCACTAGCAGATTCTCATGGTGATCCGCGACCGCAACTACGTGAGATGGCCATGGAAGATGAAGTCTACAGCTCCTAAGGACATGACGCAGCACTGCTAGTTCGATCGTGACCATGGGCATGACACCGAGGTCTGCTTCCAACTAAAAAATAAGATTGAGGCCTTAATCCAATGGGACTACCTCAGTGCCAATGTTCGAAACCCTTGGGGCCATGCTGATCATGGTCGGAAGCGACCCTCTTCTGAGGCAAAGCCCGACAACCAACCTACGGCCGGAGTCATTAACACCATAGCCAGCAGAACAGCTACTGGTGGAGCTAGTTCGTCTTCCTAGAGAACCTATGCATGATCCACTTACATGGGGAGCTCGTCAATGAAGAGATCGTAGACAGAGAAAGTTATTTCCTTCTCGGTTGTTGATAAGGAAAGGGTACCAACCCCCATGATGATGCCATTGTAATTTCCCTTCCTATTGCATATTATAATTTAAAAAGTATGGTGGACATCTTGTTTTATAAGGCTTTTTCTAGAATGAATCTACCAATTGACAGGCTTCGAAGGATCACCTCCCCCCTGGTCAGCATTCCTAGGGACCTAGTTCCCATAGAAAGGGTCATCACTCTCCTTATCATGACAGGATGATGGATTTTCTTGTCGTCAAAGTCCCATCGGCCTACAATGCCATTTTGGGATGACCAGGCTTGAACGTCCTACATGTCGTGGTCTCCACCTACCACCTGCTAATGAAGTTTCCAACCAAAAGCTATATAGCAAAAGCTCGAGGTAACCAAGCACTCACCCGAAGAAGCTACATGGCTATGCTCAAGGGAAAGAAGCCGAACGAAGCACTTCCTGTCAAAAGCTTTGATTCTCGAGATAGCTAGGGGCAACAGTGTGGGGACCCAGACGAAGACCTCTATTCTATGCCTTTTGACGTTATGGTGTCGGATCAAACAATGCAAATTGGAGCTCGTCTTGTTGACGCCATCCGAGTATAGCTCCGGGAGTTCCTCCATGCTAATATTGATGTCTTTGCCTAGTCGGCCTCTAACATGCCAGGTATAGACTCGGAAGTTATTACCCACAAGTTGAGTGTGGACCCTACTCACCAGCCGGTCCAATAAAAGAAAAGGAGCTTCGCCCCGAAAGGTAGAAAGTGATTGAGGAGGTAGAAAAGCTTCTCCACGCCAATATAATCCTAGAAGTGGATTACCCTAACTGGTTGGCCAACGTCATGTTAGTCAAGAAGTCAAATGGGATGTGACGAATGTGCGTCTACTTTACCGACCTCAACAAGTTCTGTCCAAAGTACAACTTTTCTCTACCAAGAATTGATCAGCTGGTTGACACCACCTCAGGCCATTAGCTCCTTAGCTTCATGGATGCCTTCTTGAATTATAATCAGATCTAGATGGCGCCTGATGATGACGAGGAGAAAACCTCATTTATCACAGGCAAAAGGCTCTATTGCTATAGAGTTATGCCCTTTGGATTAAAGAATGTGGGAAACACCAGATGGGTCACAACATGGAGGTTTACATCGATGATATGCTATTGAAAAGCAGATGGGTTGAACATCATGTTGCTGATCTGGACGATACTTTTCAGATTGAGAAGATATAGCATGAAGCTCAATCCGAGCAAGTGCATATTTGGAGACTCCTCCAAAAAATTTCTTGAGTTTATAGTAACTCAATAAGGAATTGAAGCAAATTTCGAGAAGATCTATGCCATACTAGAGATGGCGCCCCAAAAGAATAAGAAGGCGATACAGTGTCTCATTGGGCAAATGGCAAAATTAAGCAAATTTGTCGCGAGGTCGGCTAAGAAGAGCCTGCCTTTTTTCAAAATTTTAAGGCAACTGCAGGAATTCCATTGGACGAACAAATGTCAAACTGCATTCAAGGAGCTACAGAGTTATCTCCGCACCCCATTGATCCTCTCCAAATCGATCCCTGGCGAGGTACTTTATCTCTACCTAGCTATTTCCTTGGTGATTGTCAGCTCGGTTCTCGTCCAAGAGGAGGACGGAGTCCAGAAGCCTGTGTATTATATTAGTCGAGTCCTCTGAGATGCGAAAACTTGATACCCTCAATTGGAGAAGGTAGCGTTGCACTAATCATATCAGCAAGGAAGCTTCACCCATATTTTCAAGCTCATCTAATTAGCATCTTGTCCGACCAACCATTGAGGCAAATCCTACAACGACTGCACTCATCCGGAAGGTTGGCAAAGTGGGCTGTGGGGTTTACTAAATTCGATATATGCCATCTACCTCGGCATGCCATCAAAGAGTAGGTACTGGCGGACTTCATTATAGAGTGCTCCATTCCTGAGCACCTAGAGAGCCCAACATACATGACGCCCCATGAGTTGGAGGACTCGTGGATGCTTCACGTGGATGGATCCTCCAACATCAACAAAACTGGGGCAGGATTGATCCTAACCAGCTCAGATAGGTCGTAGCCAAACATGTGCTACACTTCAGGTTTAAGGCCTCGAATTGCGAGGCAAAGCATAAGGCTCTTCTGACCGGATTAAACTTTGCCCAAGATCTTCGAGTTCAATGCCTAAAAGTATTTACCGATTCCCAACTAGTAGTGGGATAAGTTTGAGGAGATTTCGAAGCAAAGTCTCCGATTATAGCAGGATACTTGCAAAACGTCCAAGAAGGCTCCTCGGCCTTCGAAGAACTTGCAACAAGAAAATATTTTATTTGATATTATGGATGATTGGTTATGGAGGGACCATTTTGTTTTTGTAGGTTGGTTTGGCCTATTGCTCTTTCCTTGTGCTTATTTCTCTTTAGGAGATTGGTTACAGGTACAACTTTTGTAACTTCATGGTATACCTATGAATTGGCCAATTCCTACTTGGAAGGTTGCAATTTCTTGACCACTGCAGTTTCCACTCCTGCAAATAGTTTAGCACACTTCGCAAATCCTAAGGTTGGAAAATGCCTAGGCTGACTTGTTGTCGAAGTTGGCTACCTTAGACTACCCAGACCTCCATCAGTCCACCTACTTTGAGGTGCTCAACCGCCTGAGCATTGATGAGGAACCAATTCACATGCTGCAGGCCGAGCTCGAGCCCAGCTGGATGGATGTGATCGTGGGCTACCTCTAGGATGGCAAACTCCCATAGGAACGACGAGAGGCGCAGTGGTTAAAAAGTCAGGTCGCACGCTATGTCCTATAGGTGGATGTTGCCCAAGGTGACAAGCCAAGAGGGGGGGGGGGTGAATTGGTTTCTTCTAAATTTTGATGCTTTAAACGTTTTCTTAATTAAATGCGGTGAATACTTTCTTAAGCTATTTGAGTGAGTTAAACTAACGCAAGAGTAGAAGACGATGCAAGAGTAAATGAAAACACAAGCACAACACAAACACAACAATATATAGTGGTTCGGTGCTCTCCTTAGCACCTACGTCCACTCCCCAAGCGTCCCCTTGGGAATTCACTATAATCTCGCGGATTACAGTTGGATTGTTTTCCGGGCTCACAATCCAAAAACCTTTGTTGGTTTTACGGGCTCACCAACGAACCTATACACTTTGGTTTTCCGGGTTCACCAAAAACCTTTGTTGGTTTTGCGGGCTCACCAACTAACCTTTACACTTTGGTTTTCCGGGTTCACCAAAAATCTTTGTTGGTTTTGCGGGCTCACCAACGAACCTTTACAAAGTATTTAATAAACAAAAGGAAAGATTCAAACTCCTAAATGAGCATATGAAACAATATAAGCTACAAGGAAGAGTTAGAAAGTATTTATCGCTTTGAAGTCGCTTTGCTCTTCTTTGTCAAGGATGCTTTACTCTTTAAGGGGGATGGAGCTCTTGATGCCTCTTTGAATCTGCTCAATCCCTTTCTTTGATTCTTGAATGAAGCTCTTGATGAAGAAGATTAGGGCACTTTTGTATTCTTGGGTACTCTTTGATATTCCGCTCAAAAGTTGTTCTCTCTGATGAATAGTGCCCCTTTAAATAGCTTCCCACCTTCTTAGGACAAGTCCCAATGGTTAGATTTGAAAAACTAGCCGTTACTCATCTTGGGAAGGACAAAAAGTACAGTTGCAGAACTAGCCGTTACTGTTCAGCCCGTGTTTGGGTCGGCTCAACCTGTCCTTGGGTCGACCCAACTTTGCCTTGGGTCGACTCAAACATTCCTTGGGTCGACCCTCTCAGAAACCACAGAAACTTCAATTTCAGCCTTCCTTCCCATGGGTCGACCCAACCATTCTTTGGGTCGACTCAAAGTCCACTTGGGTCGACTCAACTTCTTCTTGGGTCGACCCTCTCAGTAATTTCAGAGAACCAATTTCTGTCTGTCTTTCTGTCTTGCCTTTGGGTCGACCCTCTCAGGGTTTGGGTCGACTCAAGCTTGGGTCGACTCAACCACTGTTTGGGTCGACCCTCTCAGTAAATCCAGAGAGCATTCTTCAGTTGTATTTTTGAGGTTCTTCAAGGTTGGGTCGACTCATGCTTACCTTGGGTCGACCCAACTCACTGTTCATTTGTGCCATTTTTGCAGGAGTGTGCCAAATGATTTCTTGATGTGCCGGGGTCGACCCAATCAACCTTTGGGTCGACTCAATCCACACTTTGCTGCATTCTCAAGGCTAGATTCATTCAAATGAACAAGGTCATGTATCTATTTTCAATTAACCAAATATACTGAGAGTAATGAACTTATAAATGAAGTATCAATTTAACTTATAGCATACTCTAGATAATTGCTTGTTAATCATCAAAATAACACTATCATCCTCAATCTCCCCCTTTTTGATGATTACAAAATAAAGAGTATAAGTCTATTGATACTTGTCTTTAAAATCAGTTTATAAAAGGGATTAAATTGCTGAATTTCAGCTTTTCATATATACTTGTGAAATCTCCCCCTATATCATTCAAATGTTGCCAATTTGACTTTTTGAATTGCTCCCCCTTTCATTTATAATTCATTAGCAATGAAACTTCAAAAATTTGAGATAAACTCTGAGTTTCAGGTTATGTATCGGGGTGCGAGAGGTGCGTGCCAAATTCTGAATTTATATGTGCCAAATTCTGAACTTTGATGGAAATTTTTGATTTAGTCAATTTCATTGTTACAAATTGCTCCCCCTCAGATGTATAAGCTTTCTTATATGATTTTCAATTTGTTTGCCCATTTATTTCTCTTTTCTTTACATAACTTTTATCTTTATTTCTCCCCTTTTTGTTATATATCTTTACTTCTCCCAAAATTAATACTCTTTCTTTACTTCTTAAATAAAATACTCTTTCTTTACTTAAATTGAATACTCTTTCTTTTCTTAATACTCTTTCTTTTCTTAAATACTCTTTCTTTTCTTAAATACTCTTTCTTTTCTTCTCCCCCTTTTTGTTATCATCAAAAATATATATATGGGAAAAGATGCAATAAATAATAAACTTCAAACTTCATTGATCAAAATAGGAACATTTTCATACATTCATGTCAAAAACAAAGACAGATACAATGTTCCTTAATCAAGATTTAAAGATACATAAGATAAAAACAAGATACATAGGAGAAAAGCAAGATACATGTGAGAACTAGATATCTAGCCTAGGCTCTAAACATAGACGCTAAGATCAGCCTAGGGGGAATCTAATGGCTGGGATCTAGTCCTCATCCTCCTAGCATACGTGGCGAGGGGAGGTCGAGCCTGGTGAGACTGTGTCTGGCGTCGAGCACGACGAGCGGGATGACTCTGTGCCGATATCTCTGACTCAGCAGCCTGTGGCACAGATGGTCCATGTGTCTCTCTCTCTCTCCGGAGTGCTCCTATCTGCTGCCTCAGATCACTGATCTCAGCAGACATGACATCCAACCGGGCGTCCAATCGGCTCGTGAGCCCGTCAGTAATAGTCCTCGCCTGAGCTGTCATGAGCTCTGTCATCCTCCTCCAGAAGTCATCCGTATCTGTCGGAGGAGCGGATGACGATGGTCCAGCCTCTGAGGGTGCAGTAGGATGATCCATAGGCTCCTCATCCTCATCCTCTGGTGCCTCTCCCTCTGGTGCCTCACCCTGAATGCCTGCACCGGTGTGAATCCACTGCCCGTTCACTTTCGCATATCCCATGCGTATGAGTGTCCGTGCAGTGTACGTGTCCGTGTGATGCAGACTCTTGGATGCCTCCTCCTCAAGAGGTAAACCATGCTGACGGAAGATCAATGTAAGTATCATACCATAAGGTAGTGATACCCTGTTGCTGCACATCACCTTCCTCATCTGCCTTAATATCATAGCCGGAAGATTTAGAGGAGTCCCCCGAATCATACACTCCATAACTGCTAGATCTCGATCTGAGATGAGATCAAATCTTCCGGTCTTCGGAAATAAAATTCTATTTATCATATTGAGCAATAACCTCATCTCAGCGGAAAGAGAACTAGCTATTACCTTCTGAGAAAAATCGAAGTTCTCGTTTTCCATGATCAATTGCAGAGCTCTCATTTTGTCTTCTGGCCTCTCCGGAGTGGCTCCTATGCAGGGTAGGTGTAGTAACTCACTCAAGCTCTCCTCGGATACACGGATCCGAACCCCTCGAACTTCCGACACAAGCCCTCCCATACCAGTCTTGAGGAAGGCATAGAACTCTTGTACCAACCCGGGGTAGATGACCACATCTAGGGAGCAAAGATACTCCCAACCTTGTCTTTGGATCCATTCCCAAATCCGAAACCCTTCTTGATTGAAAAACTCCGAATGGATCCTTCTCCCGGTAGTAACCGGCCTCCCCGCAAATCTTGCAAGGATCACTGAGGGGGAAGGAGGAGGAGGGACCTCCGCACGTGCCTCACGTCTTGGAGACACGGGAGAAGGCTCGGTAGGGTGCCTTTCCTCTTGTTGGACCCGGGTCACTCTTCCGGATCTCTTGGCTACGGCTCGTTTGGGTCCCATTTCTCCAAGATCCTTAGGAAAACTACTGTTTGGAGGAGTTTAGTGGAGATTGGAGAGTGGGGGCTAGTCTTTTCGGAAGAAGACAAAGGGCAAACAGTGCCCTAGATGTGCTCTCGAGCCCCCTTTTAACAGTGGGGTCCCGACGTTGGGTCGACTCAAGATTTTTCTTGGGTCGACTCAACGTTGGGTCGACCCATGTTCTGGGTTGGGTCGACCCAAGTGCAGAAATTTTCTTTTCTCTTCCTTTTTGCTTCTAAAAAGTTTTCCTTGCTTCCAATCCTTATAAACTCTTTATGGAATAATGATACATGAGTAAGAAATCTATAGATAACAAATTTGACTCATGTTTCATGGGATTTTTGAAATTAGAGGAATGTATCATGAGACTACTATCTCCCTTTTATATTTCTTTAATAAAAAGGATCACATATGCCTAATTCCCTCCTGAGCATACAGAATCTATCTTCACTCAATAGTTTGGTAAATATGTCGGCCAATTGTTTTTCCGTGCATATATGCTCAATACATACATTTCCATTTTGCACATGATCCCTAATAAAATGGTACCTTATTTCTATGTGTTTGGCTTTAGAGTGCTGAACTGGATTTTTAGTGAGATTGATAGCACTAGTATTATCACACTTAATAGGAATATTATCTAGTTTGACTCCATAGTCCTCTAGTTGTTGCTTGAGCCATAATACTTGAGCACAACAACTACCAGCAGCTATGTATTCAGCTTCAGCTGTGGACAGTGCCACTGAGTTCTGCTTCTTACTAAACCATGATACTAAGTTATTTCCTAAGAATTGACATGTGCCACTTGTGCTCTTCCTATCTAACTTGCATCCAGCGAAGTCAGCATCTGAATATGCAAGCAAATCTAGACAGGAGTCTCTCGAGTACCATAATCCAATGGTGGTAGTTCCTCTTAAGTATCTAAGGATTCTCTTAACAGCACTTAAATGTGACTCCTTAGGATCCGATTGGTATCTAGCACATATCCCTACACTAAATACAATGTCGGGTCTACTAGCAGTAAGATAGAGCAAGGATCCAATTAGTCCTCTATAGAGCTTAATATCAACACTTTTTCCTTTTTCATCTTTGTCTAGCTTACTAGTAGGATTCATTGGAGTGCCAATTCCCTTATGATTTTCATTCCCAAACTTCTTCAGTATTTCCTTTGTATACTTAGTTTGATGAATGAAAATGCCTTCTTTGGTTTGTTTGATTTGTAATCCTAGAAAGAAGCTTAGTTCTCCCATCAAACTCATCTCAAATTCTCCATGCATTAAATCAGCGAATTCTTTGCATAGAGTATCATTAGTGGCACCAAAGATTATGTCATCTACATATATTTGCACCACTAATAGATTTTTGTCCTTTCTTTTGATGAATAAAGTTTTATCTACATTTCCTCTACAAAAATCATTTTCAAGCAGAAATTTACTTAGTCGATCATACCAAGCCCTAGGTGCTTGCTTTAATCCATATAATGCCTTATGTAGTTTAAACACATGATTTGGCAATTCATGATTTTCAAATCCTGGAGGTTGTTCTACATATACTTCCTCCTCAATAATACCATTTAAGAATGCACTCTTCACATCCATTTGATATAATTTAAAGTCCATGAAACATGCAAATGCCAGAAGCAATCTAATAGCCTCTAATCTAGCTACAGGAGCAAATGTCTCATCAAAATCTATTCCTTCTTCTTGATTGTATCCCTTAGCTACAAGTCTAGCCTTATTCCTTATAACTAATCCATTTTCATCTAATTTATTTCTAAATACCCATTTTGTTCCAATTACTGAATTATGCTTTGGTCTTTCAGTTAATGTCCATACATTACTTCTTTTAAATTGATTTAATTTCTCTTGCATGGCATTTATCCAGTTAGTATCTTTTTCAGCCTCCTCATAAGTTTTAGGTTCTAATTGTGAAACGAAAGCAAGATAATCATTTAAATTTCTAAGAGATGATCGAGTTCTTACCCCTTGAGATGGATCACCAATGATTAAATCTTTAGGATGTCCATGTGCATACCTCCATTCTTTTGGCACGTCTTGGGGTTGTGGTGGCACGCAATCATCTCCCTTATCTTGATTTGGCACGTCATCAATTTTTAACTTTTCAAAGTCGATAATTCCTGTATCATCATCAATAGTATTTTCTTTCCTAGCAGACTCACTATCAGACTCATCAAATATAATATTGACTGACTTTTCTACTACTAAGGTTCTTTTGTTGAATACTCTGTATGCCTTGCTAGATGTGGAGTATCCTAAGAAGATACCTTCATCTGACTTGGCATCAAATTTACTTAAGTCCTCCTTGCCATTATTTAAGATAAAACATCTACATCCAAACACTTTAAAATATTTTGCAGTTGGTTTCTTATTCTTCCAAAGTTCATAAGGAGTTTTCTTAGTTATAGGTCGTATTAAAACTCGATTTAGAATATGACAAGAGATGTTTATAGCTTCAGCCCAAAAGTACTTTGGAAGATTTGACTCGCACAACATTGTGCGTGCCATTTCTGCCAATGTCCTATTTTTCCTTTCAACAACCCCATTTTGTTGAGGCGTTCTAGGTGCTGAAAATTGATGTGATATTCCATTTTTAGTGCAAAATTCCTCGAAGTGTTGATTTTCAAATTCAGTACCATGATCACTTCGAATGGCTACTAAGGTGAGTTTCTTTTCATTTATGATTTTATTATATAGTTTCAAAAATTCTGAAAATGCTTCATTCTTATGTGCCAAAAATGAAACCCATGTATACCTTGAAAAATCATCAACAATAACTAGTCCGTATTTCTTTCCTCCTAGACTTGTAGTTCTAGTAGGTCCAAATAAATCCATGTGTATAAGTTCAAATGGTCTAGTTGTTGATACTACGTTTTTCGATTTGAAAGATGACTTAGTTTGTTTTCCCAATGAACATGGTCCACATATTTTGTCCTTTTCAAAAATCAATTTTGGCACATCCTTTATTAATTCCTTCTTAACTAGTTTTGATATTAATTCCATACTAGCATGTCCTAATCTTCGATGCCAAAGCCAACTAGTTTCAATTTTCTTTTCTTCATTAGTAATTAAGCATAAACCATTTTTCTTGCCTAACTCATGAAGATCTACTAAGTAAATATTTCTTTGCCTTTGTCCTACAAGTACAATGCTATTATCTTTAGGATTTGTGATTATGCATACAGATGCTTCAAATGTAACTTTAAATCCTTTATCACAAAATTGACTTATGCTAAGAAGGTTATGTTTCAAACCCTTAACTAATAAAATATTTTCTATAAAAATAGATGGAGCAATGAAAATTTTACCCTTTCCAATGATATACCCTTTACCATTGTCTCCATAGGTCACTACTCCACCTTTCTTTGGTTCCAAGGTGACAAATTGATCTTCGTCACCGGTCATGTGTCTTGAACAGCCACTATCTAAATACCATCATTTTTCCATTTTATCAGCTGCAAGACACACCTGCAATCAAGATCAAGAAGAACCTTTAGGTACCCAAGCTAAGTTGGGTCCTTTAGGGTTAGTACTCCATGTTCCTTTTGGAACCCAAACTTTCTTGAATTTTATCTTTTGATTATTACTTGATCTGTTTTGACTAGACTTTCTAAAATTACATTCATATGCTCTATGTCCTATCTTATTACAACAATAACAAGTAATATTTTCCCTTTTAGCTTTTACAAAAATATTCTTTAAGAGTTTTTGTTTCCTATTTGTTCTATACCCTAAACCGGCCTTATCATATACAGCTTTTTGGCTATCAAGAATCAAGTTTAATTTGGTAGAACTAAGAGTAAATCTATCTACCAAAGATTTATATTTTCAGCATCTTCTTTTAGCTTGACATTTTCAGCAATTAGATTTTTGGTTTCATTTTCAAGTTTCCTACTTAATGTTTCATAGTTATGAGACAGTTTTATCTTATCTTTAATGAGAGATTGATTTTCTTCTTTTAGAGCTTTATTTTTATTAATTACTTTCTTATGTTCTTCCATGAGTTCTAAGAATGCATCATGCAATTCATCAACAGTAAAATCACAGTCAAGTTCAGAATCTACCTCATCGTCATTGGCCATATGACATATTTGGGCCGTGTCTTGATGATCTTCGTCCTCCGAACTTGATTCCTCACTTTCACTCCAATCGGCCATAAAATTCTTCTTTTTCAACTTTCTTGCCATCCACTTCAAATCTGGGCAATCTATCTTATAATGCCCGGGTTTGTTACACTCATAGCAAATGGGAGTCTCCTTTTCTTTTTCCTTATCCTTAACCTTTTCTTTGCTTGAGTTACCTTTAAGAAAGGGTTTCTTTTTATGGAACTTATTCTTACCTCTCATGAATCTTCTGAATTTTCTCCCAAGCACTGCCATCCCTTCTTCATCAATATCTTCATCATCATCTGAATCTTCCGATTCAGTTTGTTGTCTAGGAGTGGTAGTCTTTAGGGCAATGGGTTTTCTTCTCTTGACCTTATCTTCTGAATTTTGCCTCATTGTCAACTCATGGGTCATGAGAGATCCTAGGAGCTCCTCTAACTGCAGTGTGTTGAGGTCCTTTGCCTCTTGAATAGCGGTTACCTTGGCCTCCCAATTCCTTGGTAGAGACCTGAGAATTTTACGCACCAAATCAGAGTTAGAATAAGACTTTCCTAAACTTTTAAGCCCATTTATAATATCAGTAAAACGAGTAAACATATCAGTTATGGACTCAGTAGATTCTATTTTAAACAGTTCATACTTGTGTACTAATATGTTTATCTTGGACTCCTTAACTTGATTGGTCCCTTCATGTGTGACCTCAAGTCTATCCCAAATTTCTTTGGCGGTGGTGCAAGTGGATATTCTATTAAATTCATTTACATCTAAAGAGCAGTAAAATGTATTTACAGCTTTTGCATTTAACTGTGCTAATCTTCTATCACTTTCATTCTAATCCATTTCTGGTTTGGGTATGATAGTGCCATCTATGTTAAGTGTGGGTATGTGAGGTCCTCTAGTGATGATTTGCCACAGTTCATAGTCCGAAGCTTGAATGAATATCCTCATTCTAGCTTTCCAATATGTGTAGTTTGTGCCATTAAATAGAGGTGGTCTATTTGTGGATTGCCCCTCACTCATTGCACATCCCACTTGGGTTGTCATGATCTTTAACTCTTGATTGTTAGATCAATGAGCACTATTAGAGCACCTCGCTCTGATACCACTTGTTGCCCAAGGTGACAAGCCAAGAGGGGGGGGGGGTGAATTGGTTTCTTCTAAATTTTGGTGCTTTAAACGTTTTCTTAATTAAGTGCGGTGGATGCTTTCTTAAGCTATTTGAGTGAGTTAAACTAACGCAAGAGTAGAAGACGATGCAAGAGTAAATGAAAACACAAGCACAACACAAACACAACAATATATAGTGGTTCGGTGCTCTCCTTAGCACCTACGTCCACTCCCCAAGCGTCCCCTTGGGAATTCACTATAATCTCGCGGATTACAGTTGGATTGTTTTCCGGGCTCACAATCCAAAAATCTTTGTTGGTTTTACGGGCTCACCAACGAACCTATACACTTTGGTTTTCCGGGTTCACCAAAAACCTTTGTTGGTTTTGCGGGCTCACCAACTAACCTTTACACTTTGGTTTTCCGGGTTCACCAAAAACCTTTGTTGGTTTTGCGGGCTCACCAACGAACCTTTACAAAGTGTTTAATAAACAAAAGGAAAGATTCAAACTCCTAAATGAGCATATGAAACAATATAAGCTACAAGGAAGAGTTAGAAAGTATTTATCGCTTTGAAGTCGCTTTGCTCTTCTTTGTCAAGGATGCTTCACTCTTTAAGGGGGATGGAGCTCTTGATGCCTCTTTGAATCTGCTCAATCCCTTTCTTTGATTCTTGAATGAAGCTCTTGATGAAGAAGATTAGGGCACTTTTGTATTCTTGGATACTCTTTGATATTCCGCTCAAAAGTTGTTCTCTCTGATGAATAGTGCCCCTTTAAATAGCTTCCCACCTTCTTAGGACAAGTCCCAATGGTTAGATTTGAAAAACTAGCCGTTACTCACCTTGGGAAGGACAAAAAGTATAGTTGCAGAACTAGCCGTTACTGTTCAGCCCGTGTTTGGGTCGGCTCAACCTGTCCTTGGGTCGACCTAACTTTGCCTTGGGTCGACTCAAACATTCCTTGGGTCGACCCTCTCAGAAACCACAGAAACTTCAATTTCAGCCTTCCTTCCCATGGGTCGACCCAACCATTCTTTGGGTCGACTCAAAGTCCACTTGGGTCGACTCAACTTCTTCTTGGGTCGACCCTCTCAGTAATTCCAGAGAACCAATTTCTGTCTGTCTTTCTGTCTTGCCTTTGGGTCGACCCTCTCAGGGTTTGGGTCGACTCAAGCTTGGGTCGACTCAACCACTGTTTGGGTCGACCCTCTCAGTAAATCCAGAGAGCATTCTTCAGTTGTGTTTTTGAGGTTCTTCAAGGTTGGGTCGACTCATGCTTACCTTGGGTCGACCCAACTCACTGTTCATTTGTGCCATTTTTGCAGGAGTGTGCCAAATGATTTCTTGATGTGCCGGGGTCGACCCAATCAACCTTTGGGTCGACTCAATCCACACTTTGCTGCATTCTCAAGGTTAGATTCATTCAAATGAACAAGGTCATGTATCTATTTTCAATTAACCAAATATACTGAGAGTAATGAACTTATAAATGAAGTATCAATTTAACTTATAGCATACTCTAGATAATTGCTTGTTAATCATCAAAATAACACTATCATCCTCAGAGGAAAAACTCTACAAGAGGTCATTCACTTTTCCCCTCCTTCAGTGTCTCCACTCTAGTAAAGCCGATTATGCACTACGTGAAGTTCATGAAGAAATTTGTGGAAGCTATTAGGGCAATAGAATGCTAGCCCACAAGATTCTACGTTAGGGCTACTACTAGCCAATCATTCAAAAGGATGTTGTGGACTTCATGAGAAAGTGTGATCGGTGCCAGAGACACGTCGATACCTAGTGACAATCAGTCGTGTCTCTTTCCCCAATCAGCGCACCCTGGTCATTCGCTTAATAGAGGATTGACATGTTGGGACCATTCCCTCAGGCAGCTGGACAGAGAAAATTTTTGATAGTGGCCATCGACTATTTTACCAAATGGGTGAGGCCGAGCCCCTAGCTCACATCACCAAGGAAAAGGTCTGGGGCTTTGTCTGGAAGCAAATCATATGTCGCTTTGGTCTTCCCTATGCTATCATCACTAACAGTGGGAAGCAATTCGACAACTCTTGCTTTAGAGCATTCCGTGCTAACCTGCACATCGAGCATCACTTCACCTTAGTGGGACATCCCCAGTCGAACGGAGAGGCCAAGGTAACCAATTGGACAATCTTGCAGGGCCTAAAGATGTGGTTGGATAGGACAAAAGGACTCTAGGCTAATGAGCTCTATAGTATCTTCTGAGCCTACCAAACGACACCCCGAACCTCGCGAGAGAGACACTTTTTGCTCTCACATATGGGGCTGAGGTTGTCATCCCAGTGGAGATCTGACAACCATCACACCGAGTCGACTTCCTGGATGAGTTGGGGAACCCCAAGCATCTACGAGTCAACCTCGACCTATTGGAGGAAAACAGGGAGCGAGCTCGAATTTGCATGGCTGCCTACCAGCATTAAGTGGCTCGATATTACAATTTTCGGGTGAAAGCCATGCTCTTCCGACCTAGAGACCTGGTATTAAGGAGGGCCGAAGTCTTCCAGCCAACCGAGCGAGATAAACTCTCATCTAATAGGAAGGTACCATACAAAATATTTGAAGTCGTCCGACCTGGAGCTTATCGCCTCAACATTTAGATGGGATGGATATTCCTTGGATGTAGAATTCAGCCAATCTCTGAATCTATTATCAGTAAAAGCTTGATGGAGCGTCATTATAAGTCTAAGTTATGTAATAAAATCACTTACTTCTCTCTACAAGGTAGCATTCTATGGTGGTTGTCAGAAGGCTAGACCTTATGCCGAAGACTTTGCATGCCAAACGGCCTCTATAGGTTGAAAGAGGCCCAAGTAGATGTCCCACTTTCCTTCTTTGCCAAATGTGAACGCATTCGGCCTCAATCTTACGGTCAGGTGCATCCCATTATGACCACTGACGAAAATGCTCTCAAATGTAACAGGTCAAGCGAGCCATTTAATGGTCACGAAGAAGGCCGGCCCCCGTGCCAAAAGATTGGTGTGCCAACCGACCTTTTTAGGTCAAAAATAACCCAAGAAGAAGACCGGCCTCCGCTCTGAAGGCTTGGTATGCCAACCGACCTCTCTAGATTAAAAATGGCCTAAGTAGAAGATCTGCCGCTGCACCGAAGGCTTGGTATGCCAACTAACCTCTCTAGCAGATGGGTTCATGAATATTCTTCCAACAAAAAAGAAAGAAGACGCAGAGAAGAGAACAGTAGGGAGAGGAAAAGCAAAATAACCCACCAGAAAATAAAAATAAGATTTTGGTTGGCACAAGAATGGAGAACCTTGCAACAGAAGTGCTCAAGTCATGCCCTGCGACCTCATGCCTTTTCTCTCTCTAGATTCTGGGGACTAAAAGAATGAGATGAATGGGCACGACTGCAACCTTCCCTATTGATCAAGGGTTTGAGCAGCCCTGAATGGGCACGGCTGCAGCCTTCCCTATTGATCGAGGGTTTGAGCAGCCCTTTTCGAGGCAACACTTCACCTAACCTCAGACGCATGTCTCTTGGGCACGCATCCCAAGATGGCCCATTTGGATCACTGCTAAGACCTGGATGCTAATTAAACTCCTAGATGCCTTGCCCATGATTACAGTGCTTTAAGAAGGGCAGCAAGGCCACACCTTTCATAAATACGGAATTTGAAAAATCACTATTTTCTCAAAAAAGATACTATGCATCCATCTTGGCGATCTTCATTAAAGCAGACCTTGCAGGAAAACTACTTCCACAGCCCAAGCAGGATAGCTCGGCTCAATTGCGGAAGTATGGGGCAAGTGATATGCCTCCAAACTAGTCAAAAGGACCAACCAATCAAAACATGCCACGACTGCAACATGTGGCAGATCGGAGGCGGCCATTAAGCAGGCCCAATGCCATACCACCGAGCTTACCTATCGGGGGCTCCCTATAGTTGGCCACATCCTTACTGTAGGACCCAATGATCATGGAGATCCCACCAATATGACAAATAGAATATCGTCCGTATGCGAAGCATTCATGCTCGATATCTAGGCCGTACTCAAATCAGTCACTTCGGGTGGACCCATTTGCCATAATCCTTTGGTGGTAGGTAAGCTCATCTCCCCAATATACACAAAAAAGGAGAGGTAAGCAAGCAAGAAGAGCACTGTTACAAACTGAGAGACAACCTCCTTCTGTACCCTGATAACTGCATGTCTTAGGCATCAGAGGGTCCTGTACCAAATACATTCTGGCCAGTGGACTTATTTGCTCTATACTGTTTGAGATCGGGGTCCTGCTACCATCCAACGAAGATCTCAGCCATAGGGACCGTACTCCGCTCGTCTTTTTTCAATTCCGACCAAAGCAACCGACAACCGAGCTCTTCAGCGTCGTCACACCTTTTGCCGTGATGCCTAAGGCGAATCAGTTCCCAGCGGCAATACTAAGCTTACTTTTTCGAAATTAATCTTTATCTAACATTTTAGTCCTTAACCTAATACTTTAATGTATAACTTAGTGGAATGCTAGTAAAATCGTTAGTCCAAATGATGTATCAGAAAAATTTTAAAAATAACTAAAATAATTTTGAATGATATTGCATCCATCCAAGGATATATAAAAAAAAAATACGTGCATCCTTCTCTCTTAGAATAATTTTGATTTATAAGCTAAATAATTTTACTAATGCTATTAATTTAACTGTATAAATTTTAGGGACTATTAGATATAACAATTATAACAGACATAAACATGAGAAGAATTTTTATAGTTTATTATAAATATTATAAGAAAATATTGGAGCTATTTGTGCGATCGAAGATATTGGCTTCAGCAACTTTGCTGGCATCCTTCTTTGCGGGATTTCGGGCTGTGCGAGCCAGGGGAGGGTGAGCTGGCCCGGGCTAGACTGAACCCGGGTAACATGGTACGGAGTTCGACAGGGGCCGTATGCAATGGAAAGCATTCAATCACGGTTGAAAAGGATCTAAAACTTGAAGAAGCTCAGAAGTGGGGGCTGCTGGGGAGGCGCAGGTTTCGTTATTCGGGACCCGTCTGCTAGGATCGTAGCTGCTGGGGGTAGTCAGCTATTTGACACCTCGGTGCCGAGTGCGGAGCTGAGAGCTGCTTGGGTGGGCCTTTGCCACGCCCAGTATGTGTTACAAGCCAGGTCTATCATCCTAGAGGGTGATTCTGCTATCGTTATCAGTTGGATCCAGGGGGGTCCTAGGGGTGACGGTACAGACCATCCCTTGCTCCGGGACATTTGGACTATGGTGAGAGATGGATGGGCCTTTCAGGCCAAGCATATTTACCGTGAAGCCAATGGTGCGGCGGATTGGGTGGCTGCGTATGTAGCTAGTCATTCCGGAGGCACCTTGTGGACTGGAGATGGGGAGCTGCCTTTGGCACTCCGAGGTATCCTATTTTTTGACTTTATTGGGGGTATTCGTATCCATTAGGTATGATCCACCCGCATTAGCAAAAAAAAAAAAAAGAAAAGAAAAAAAAAAGATCTAAAACTCTCTAAGTATCAGTTTTAAAAATTCCGCTACAAGTGGGAGGCTGGGGATATATTGTTGATCCGAGGTTTATTTGTCATTGTTTAGTTCACTATTTTCTAGTCTCATATATATATATATGTTGCAAGATCTAAACTAATATTAAAAAAAAAAAAACTATTGCACCTGCAATTGCTTTATGTCTTTATTGCATATAGCATTTTTATATTAAAGTAGTTGGGCTCCATAAAACTATTAGTCTAAAAATGCATGAAGTAGGATCAATTTGTGAAGGTACTCTTCAAAAATTTACTTATTTATTTTTTTTCTTAAATGTGCTTTGCATGTATTCCATTTCTGCCATGCTAGTATAGCAGAGAAGATTAAACTTGAAAGAGAAGGAGAGAGATAGTCATATTAGCAGTTATCCAAGTTCAAATGCTCGGAGATGTACCATCCAAAATTCGAAGCTGCAAGTTATGGTTCCCAGACAGAAGAGGTATAACCACGAGGATAAGGCTCGATTTATAAGGTTGAGCTTGAATTCAACATGTTAATCTCTTAAATTTGCTTTCTTCAACAAGAAACTATAATTCTTTTGTATCTATGTTTGAGCCCGGTCCAAAGTTATGTTTGAACTTCTATTAGTGAAGCTTGATAGGCCTAGAAATTTTATTTTGAGCATACAATTCTTCTGTGAGATCTTTAGATTAACCATATTTCTTGCTACCGATTATCTCGAAGAAAAGACAACTATGTAGTCTTTTGTGATAGTCTATATATACCACAATTATAAGGTTATCTTCAAAGGCGGTGCCCTATTTTTTGTCTAAGAGGGGCTGAGTTTTACAATATTGCTATATTCATGTTATTTTTAATTAATGATATTTGTCAAAAATAATTAAGAATATCAAAACTTATTTTTACCAAGCTATATATGTAAAAAAATAATTTATCTTAAAAATTATACAAAAAATATTCATTAGAATTTAGGGCAATTAACCTAGGAGTTAACAAGCATCATTTTGGTTGGATGATCTTTGCCAAATGATGATTCTTGGCCAAATGATCTTCTCCAACATAAACAGTAAGAGAGAAGACATTACAGCAAGTATTATATAATGACTCTACATGGACTCTTATTGTTTGAGGGGGAAAAAAAGAAGAAAATACAAAAGAAGACTTTTATCATGTTGACTTTCTCATTGAGAAGGTCTGAAGTCAGCTAAGGTGATCCACCTGAATGGATAAGCATGGCGCGGCGCAGGAATGTCATACTCTAATGCAACAATAAATATCAAGTACCATGAATGGGATCCTTCGCGTCACTGAATGTTCTTTTCTTGTTATGTGAAAAACTAGAATATAATTAGATAAAAAAAAAATTCCATGAGTACTTGATCTAATAAAAAAGAGAGAAAAAAATTCTCTCAATTAGTTCAATTTGAACTTATCGAAAATAATAATAAAAGAACTATAAAAGTAGGATTATTTTTTTATTAATTTAAATAATAAGATTACAACCCTCTATTTATACTTATAAAATACACCCTTATAAAATTTAGATTAAATTTCTCTTCTAATTGAAAAATATAACAACTTTTCTAAAATAGTCGTGACTAGTAGAAGTAATCACGAAAAAACTAAAATTATCTTTAAGCTAGATCTTAACTTCTATATTAACTTTATTTTTAATTGTTTTATTTAATTCTTCTCAGGTTATTATGTATGCTTATTAAAAACTTTTTAGAAAAGAATTTTTTTACTTTCACTTATCCATTTTGAGATCTAAAAGTCATCGCATACATAAGTCGAATCCTTTAGATATCGATGCAGCGTCATAGATCTCACAAATTTACCTAATTTTAGAGAAGAGCACCTCAGGCAAACGTTGCATGGAGAAGTTTTGACCTCCAAAAATTTTGATATTAGAAAAGAGCACCTTAGTGAGATGTTGCATGGTGAATAGCTTTTTCTGTTCCACCCGAAGATGATCCATAGTTGATAGCACTAGTTTTTGGCTTTGGTCTTCATCTAGAATAGAAGCTTGGTAGATCTATGTCTTTAGCATTGATAACTAAGTACATCGTAATATAACGGTGGCAAGGCATTCTCCCCTATTTTCTTTAGAATTTTGAAGGACCATCGTAAATCGCTTTTAGCTTCTTCCTTTTGCCCATCAACCTCTATTTTTCTGGGTGTAGCCTACAAGCTCTCTCTCTCTTCGAACTTGCACTTCACCTGATGCTTGTTATGTTGGTCGTTACATGTTTGCTATGATCTATGTTACTATGCTTCAACCTTCTAATACACTTCTCTAATATTTCCTAAAAACTTTTAAGCCCATGTCACCCTCCTCCATGCCATTCTTTTTCTCAGCACCAATCGTAAAATTCAAATCGATCAGGCTTTATGGTAGATAGCCAAAGCAAACCTCAAAGATAACTAATTTTGGATAGAATATGCATTACTCAATTATACATGAACTAGGATAGAGCAAGCTATCATCCCAAGTCTTTTGGATGATGGAATTATAGCCCCCAAAAGGAATTAAGCACCAATATCGAATTTATGACTCTCATTTGTCCATCTATGGATTGAAGGCAGTGCTCCTGCTTCATATTGACATCCAATATCCATCATCTAGTAATTATTTAGAAAATTTCTATCTCAATCTAAACTAATGAACAAGGAGGCCCAAATTTTTCCAAGCATGCTAAATTTGTAGGCATCTATACAATAGCCTAAATAAGGTCAGTCCACCTAGGCTAGATATGTTTTATCAAAGATCTATCAAACCCAAATTGGACACGGTTATTAAATGTGTCAAACTTCCAAAACCAAACTTTATTATGTTATTGAATAGATAATCCGACTTGAGCGACATAGCCATTTAATATGGGATTAAGGGATCTTAAATAGATTAATCAGATTTTATGTGGGTTAAATAGGTCATATCATGAACTAGCCCAACTATTTAATGGGTCACCAAAGGTTAAACGTGTCAGAATCTAAATCTGAAACTAGCCTGCTTAATAAATGTGTTAATGCAAATTAACCTATTTACAACCCGGATCCATTTACATCAAACCTAAACCCGTTTAAACTAGGTTGGATGCAAGTCAAGTTGGCAGGTTAGGCCAAGAATTGCAACCCTCAAATTCCAATCCTAGACATGTGCTAAAGTTTGGCAGCTTTACCAAGTCTTTTATATCAAAATGATTAGACATATATACATTTTTTGATTTAAAATATTATTTTAAAAAAAGTCTAAAGATCGGAATATCATCAATATATAAACAAAGAATCACACAACATCATTGATGGTTTTGAAATAGACGCACTGATAATTGATGGAGAAAGCAAAGAAAGATATTTTTATCAAACTTTTTATGCCATTGTTTAGATACATATTTTAGACTACATAGGAACTTAATAATTAGTTTGCAAGCTTTATTCTCTTATTTTTTTTATAATGGATCCTTCAGGTTGGATAGCCATCTAATACGGCTGCCGCTCGCTCATGTCGTCTTCTTCTCCCACAGAACGTACAACAACGTGCTCTCAGAAAAAATAGGCATCAAAGCTTGGAAGTGGCAAGCTTGATGAGATCCTTCCTTAATATCTTCCCGGATGGATTCTTGGGAATGGCTGATATGAACGCCACCTTCCGAATCCTCTTGTAAGGAGCCACCTGAAAATATCACACTTGGTAAGAACTAAGAACGCCGCCATTAATGGCTCTCAATCCATGGGCTCACCTGCTTTGCCACGAACTCCATCACTCCAGCCTCCGAGAATTGGCTCCCAGCCTTTCTCACCACGTATGCCATGGGGAACTGACCCACTTCCCTGTCCGGAAACCTGCATCAAAATTTGCGTTTCGATTAGATTAGGTGCAGGGATTGCACGGTGCTGATTAACCACCGGTGAGTGTACGATGGGATTTTAGAGGGAGAGAGAGAGAGAGAGGGGTGATTACGGGATCACGGCGGCATCCGTGATCTCAGGGTGGGTCAGCAACAGTGCCTCCAACTCTGCAGGGGCCACCTACATGAGAATTAACCACCGTCCAATTAGGATCAGACGTCTCAAATGGATACCATTATAAGTTTAGATACATATATGGATGGAGCCTACCTGGTAGCCCTTGTATTTGATGAGCTCCTTGAGTCGGTCCACCACGAAGAGAAAACCGTCCTCATCAATGTAGCAAATATCTCCCGTCCTCAGCCACCCCTCTGAGTCCAATGTGGCGCGCGTCGCCTCTGGATTCTTGAAATAACCTAATTATTAGACATGGGCAAAACCGACATTTCATTAGAAAAATTATCAGGAGCTCATCATCAACATGAAGAACAATCTACATTTTTTAAGATTCAGTATAAACAATTAATTCCAGGCATTTGGTATGGTTGCAATCTATACTACAATAAAGTGAAGCTTTAGAAACAAAAATCAAATGGGGGTGAGCACCAACGAAGAAAGTATGGGCCGGGTTGCCAATTTTATTATATTTTCTTTAGTAACTATTAAAAAAAAAATCAAAAATCAGAGACTCCTCTTGCCAATATTTTCAAAATATACTTTTATTGATACATACTATATGGGCAGATAATACACACCAAGCAAATTAGTCTAGTAAGCCAATATATACATTTAGGTTAATCAATACACAAATTCTAGAATATAGTGCTTATCAGGATACGGTACACGGCTAGAGAATACATGCTTAACAAATAGTTATTTAGCAACCTAATACCTACCTCTAAGTAAATTAATACATAGTTTTCAGATCATCATATTTATCAGTACTTTATAACCAAATGGTACATACTCGTCGAGTTTTTGATACATACTGTAAACTTTTTTGGTACACACTGAGTAGAGATCCAATACATATCTCCAAATAAATCGATATATAGTTTCTAGAACATACTTTTTACCAAGACACACATGGCTAGATGATATACAGCCAATAAATTAGTCATTTAGTAAGCAAATACATATCTTTGGATAAATCAATTCATAGTTTTCTTAGATTTTTATCAGTATTAGTACACAATTTTTTTGTTTTGTCTAACATAAGAAATTGTATATATATTATTTTTTAGATTCCATAAACTCTTAGGTGCAAAGATCCTAAAAAAAAAAGGAAGATTTGAAAGAGAAGAAAGAGACTCAAGAGGAGAAGGAAGATATCATAAAAGGGAAAGATGGCTTAACGACAAAGAGGATAAATGGTGAGGTTTGACGAGGAAGAAAGTGGATGCAGACGGTCTTTCATGAATCCTCCCAACGTTTCGAGGAATCCACGCGCTGCCGGGGAATCCACATAGTCCCAACGTTCGGAGGATTCCACGCGCTACTGGGGAATCCACAGTTCCAACGTTCGGAGGATTCCACGCGCTGTCGGGGAATCCACATAGTCCCAACGTTCGGAGGATTCCACGCGCTGCCGGGGAATCCACAGTTCCAATGTTCGGAGGATTCCACGCGCTGTCGGGGAATCCATATAGTCCCAACGACTGCGCGTGGTTCTTGTCCACAAGGCCGCACGTCGGCTCCGAATGTTGGTCGCCACTCGGATCTTGCCGCATTTGGCCGTTTATCACGATCCGTTCCGCACGTTGTTTGGAACAAAACAAGAAACTATTCCCTGTTAGGCGCACGTCTCTCTGTTTAAATAAAAAAATCACTTTTATACGTGGCGTTCATCCGGTAGACTATTCCCTGTTCGGCGCACGTGTTGAAACCTCATTAGCCTCCGAGTGGTATTATCAGCATACATATGGCATTGATCAGGTGGCCATGTCCGCATGATTGTCACGTGCTGGTGTCCCATTCGCTTGAGTAGAAAATAAATAAAGAAATAAATTTGATCAGGCCTTTTTGCCTGGTATGGTTGGCAAAAAAAAAAACCTTCTTACCTCTCCGGGTGGATGCTACGGTTGGTGATCCCGTCTAGCCTCTCTCAGGAACAAAAATCATGAGGGCACCATAGAAAACATTATGGGACGTGGCTTTTCTTCGACGCATCTTCTCTTGCATAGATCTTAAAAGAGAAATCCAAAAGCTCAATAGAGATAAAGGGATTCCTACTTAATTTAAAACAAAGAAAAGAAAATTATATATGCCAAGAGATATCATCCGTAAAGAAAGACCATCTACATCTTTTTTTTTCCTCGTCAAGCCTCTTCTTGTATCCTCTTCCTCGTCAAGCCATTTTTTCAATCCATAAGGGCTTCCATCTCCGTCCGAGTCTTTTTATTCTATCCTTCTTAAAACTATATGTCGATTTATCTAAAGATATGTATTGAAACTTTAGATGACTATTTTATTAGATGTGTATCACCTGACCGTGTAGTGTGTACTCATGAATACTATGTTTTGCAAACTCTATATCAATTTACTTGAAGATATGTATTGGGTTGCTACTAGGTGTGTATTAGAAATGCTTATAGTATGTATCGGGAAGCCGACAACTGTGTATCACTTGGCCATATAATATATACTGATGAGCATTATATTTTGGATTATATAACGATTTACCTAGAGGTGCGTATTAGGATATTGAATGACTATATTGCTAAGTGTGTATTGACTAGCCCATATACTTTGTGCTGGTGAACATCGCAATGTAGAAACTATATATCAATTTACCTAGAGGTTTGTATTGGATTTTTACTAGGTGTATATCAAAAAAGCTTATGGTATGTATCAGAAAGTCGATGAGTATGTATCACTTAACGAGGAAGAAAGATGATTCGACGGCCTTTCTTCATGCATAGTTTCTATTGGCGCATAATTTTTTTTTTATTTTTTAAGTTATAGAATTAACAGACTCCATGCATGGTCTTTCTTCATGCATGGTCTCTATTGGAAAAACTATGACACATGGCATGATCTAAAACCATCCGATAATATGTGGCCAAAACCCTGCCATCAACCTTTCTTTGTTTGACTAAAAAAAAAATCGCCCAAGGCTCTTCAAATTCATAGGATTAAGAAAAAGAGAAGAAATTTTGCCTCGACTTGCCATGGTGCATGTGTCAAATTTCTATTAAGGGGAAGAAAGCAAAGGTCAGAATCTCTATTGTATGCAGCTTGATATCCCTCTTTTAGGTTAGACGTCCATGTTTAGATGAGGAGGGAAGGGACCAAGTTTAATACCTCCTCATAGCCCTTGTACGTCTCACTTAGGTAGCGTTTGATAACCCAATCACAGGTGATTCTTATTTTCAGGATAGTTTAATTTTTAATGATTTAAAATCATCACATTTGGTATGCTATGTTCTACTAATTAAAGATTTTTAGATATCTACGAGTAACTTATTTAGTATTGTATAAAAATCCAAGATCACTCATTATATAATATCAAAATTATCCTTGATATATTTCATAAAAACATATTATTAATTATTAATATATTCTATAAAAATTTATTTATTATTCTTATAAATCATCAATCCAATAAGATATATTAATTATTATTATAGAATTAATATTTTTATTTATACTTATAATATATTTTTAATACTGTTGGGGGAAAAACCCCAAGTCATTCCGCCACGGAGGCGCTCGGCTAGAGAGCGCCGACCGGAAAGGCGCTCGGCCAAAGAGCGCCGACCAGAAAGCTGCTCGGCCAAAGGATGCCGACCAGGAAGGCGCTCGACTAGAAGGCGCCGACCAGAGTGCGCGCCAAGAGGTGCCCAATCAAAATAAGCTGCTCGGTTAGAAAGTGCCGACCAAAGACAGCGCCGAGGCGCTCTGCTAGAAGGTGCTCGCCTAAAGGGCGCCGACCAGGAGTACTCAAAGCAGCCCCGCCACAGGGCGCCCCATTGGGCGATCAGCTCGGCTCGGCACCCTCGCCGAGCCGATGCCTTGACCAAATGTTCAACCTCCGCCTAAAGTCCAAGGGACTTGACAACTCCTACGGCTTGCGACCTGCCACTATCTCCAAGCCATCAAGGCATAAGATCTCCTCAGGCGTTCGGCACGACCTGCCATTAATGCATGAGACTCCCTCAAGTCCCCGATGCACTCAGGCATTTAATGAACACGGCCCAAGACGATCTCCGGATCACTGAACCATCAGAACGTATGGCTCTCCCTGACCGCCGGTTCATTCGGTAATAAATGCACTTACCATCTACGGACCCCAGGCCCACCGCAGCCGGCGGTTCAACCACTCCAACAGGTCCGATCGACCGTGACAACTCCCTGATTCCGGTCTGATCCGGTCCCGTTCTCCATTACGCCATTAATGGGCCACATGGTGCCCAATTATTACAAAACAGGACAAACCTCCTGTCACCTCCCAGGTAACAAAAATCCTCCTATAAAAGGAAACTTGGAGGGAAAAGGGAGAGAGGACCAAAAACCAGAGAAAAAAACCCGGAGCTGGAGAGAACCCTCCTAGACCGGGGGAAAAAGGAAGAAAACAGCACAGACACAATTGAACACGAGATTCTTTTTGTCTTCTCCACATACTCTCTCCCCTGCTCTCTCCACATACTTGCCCCCTCTGACTTAGGCATCGGAGGGCCGGCGCCGGGGAGCCCGGCCACCGGCTTTTTTGCAGGACAGGACAGGACTGGACGCACCACCCCTCTTCGGACGCTCCCACGCCCCCCGGCGGAGGACGCAGCCAGCCGGCGCACCACCGTCCGCCCCCTGCAGCAGCGGAGCTCCTTCTTCCCCGGCTTCACGGTGGCCCCCGGGTCCAATTTCCAGCAACAGTTGGCGCTAGAGGAAGGGCCCGAGTTCGCTACCATGAAGCTAAGAAGCAAAGGGGCTTCCAACGCCTCTCGACGTCCTCCACCAAGCCCAGAATGTTCCGTTCGGAACTCACCACCCCCGGTTGAGCCAGCACCTCAAGTTCAACCGGAACAATTTGATGCCCTGGTGCAGCAAGTGCAGGCGTTGGCTACCGCCGTCCAAAGTTTGCAACCCAGGGGCATCCCAGCAGCACCGCCTCCCCCGGCTTCAGTTCAACCGGAGCCCCCTACAAGCGGGCTTCCTCTTCGAGGTCAGGACTTTCAAGTCCAGGCCTCCCTCTGGAGAGAGCACCCAGTCAGAAATCACGGAGGCTGGCCACAGCCTTCAGAAGCTGAGTCGGTTCCAGGGCAACCTGCACCCGGAGGAACCGCTGTAGCGATCCTCCAGAATGATGAACTCGACAAGAAGGTCGAAAAGCTGGAGCGCCAAATCCAGGCACTCCACGGGAGAAAATCGGGACGTAACGGCGACTTCGAGTTCAATACGAAGTCGCCCTTCTCCCAGGAGATTGAAGATGAACCGGTTCCCCTCCGGTTCAAGATGCCCCAGGTGGAGCCTTACAACGGCAAGGCAGATCCCTTTGACCACCTGGAGAGTTATCGGGTCTTAATGGCCCTACAAGGAGCCTCGGAAGCCATGATGTGCAAGGCTTTTCCGGCGACACTCCGAGGACCAGCCCGGCTTTGGTTTACCGGGCTGAAGCCGAGTACTGTCTCTTCCTTTGAGCAGCTCGGCAGACAATTTGCTGGCAACTTTGCCGCCAGCCAGCCCCAGCGGCGGACATCTGACTCCCTCCTTGATATCAAACAAAAGGAGGGAGAATCCTTCAAGGAATACTTGGACCGGTTCACCGCCGCAACATGGGAAGTCCGGGAGCTTGACCAGTCAATCGCCATGTCGGCGCTGAAGACTGGAGCCCGGTCCTACAAATTCCTCTTCTCGATTGAGAAGAATTTCCCAGCAGACCTTACAGAAATGTTCGCTCGAGCCCGGAAGTATGCCAAGGCTGAGGAAGCCGTGGCCGTCAGGCGGGGCGGGACCGAGCAGAACCCCAAGAAGAGGCGCCGTGAGGAACGCAGCCGACCCAGAAGCCCGTCTCCACGACGAGCTAAGAATCCGCCCCGCCCGAAAAGTCCACCCCGGTTGAGAGGACCGCCGCAGCAGAGGTCACTCCGCCCGAGGTTCCCACTGCAGGCCCGTGCACCTGAAGGGAGGTATGAAGAGTATACTCCCCTCAATGCTCCTCGGGCTGAAATCCTCATGGAGATTGAGAGTCGGGATTGCATCCGGCTCCCCCCTCCAAAGCCAGACACCAGAATCCGGCGTGATCTCCGGAAGTATTGCCGTTTTCACCGGGATCACGGCCATGATACCGAGGATTGTTATCAGCTCCGAAATGAGATCGAAGCACTCATTCGCCGAGGGGTGCTCGATCGGTTTGTACAAGGCCGGCGTGAAGGAAAGAAGCCAGCCGAAGGAGCAGCACAGCCTGAAGGTTCTAATGCCAACAGGCCCATCGCCGGCGTCATCAACACTATCCGAGGAGGGACCTCGGCTGGGGAAGCCTCAGGGGAAGGAGCCTCCTCGAAGCGCCCGCGCACCTCTGAAGCCATCTCCTTCTCAGATGACGATCTAGAGGGAGTCGAAACTCCCCATGATGATGCCATGGTCATCTCCATGATCATAAATAAATTTGATGTAAAACGCATCCTGGTTGATAATGGAAGCTCGGCGAATGTTTTGTATTTTGATGCTTATTGTAAAATGGGGATGACAAAAGAACAGCTACGGAGGATGAATGCTCCGCTAGTTGGATTCACTGGGGATTCAGTCCCAGTAGAGGGCGAGATCGACCTTCTGGTCACAGCCGGGCTCGCCCCTCGTGAAAGTACCGTGGGTATGAGCTTCCTTGTGATACGCCTGCCCTCGGTTTACAACGCCATCCTTGGAAGGCCAGGACTCAACGCCCTCCGAGCAGCGGTCTCAACTCACCACCTGCTGATGCGATTCCCCACCAGCCAGGGAGTCGGTGAAGTCCGAGGGGACCAAATGGTGGCAAGGCGATGCTACCTAGCGACCCACGAGGCAAGTCGACCAGCCGAGGTGCCCGCCCCAACGACTGACCAGCCCTCAACTGAAGTTATGGAGGCACGGGTCAACCCCCAGAAAGAGCGGGTAGAGCCTGGTGAGTTGTTAATTCAAGTTCCCTTACGAGAGAACTTTCCCGAGCTAACCGTGCAGATCGGCTCTGGCCTTGGCGAAAACGAGAGGAGTCGCCTCGTCGACTTCCTACGGGACAATATGGATGTCTTCGCCTGGTCGCCTGTAGATATGCCGGGGATAGACCCGGAGGTCATGGTCCACCGGCTTCAGGTGAAGCCGACCTGCAAGCCCGTGCGGCAAAAGAAGCGAGGTGCCGCCCCTGAACGACAACGAGCAGCAGCCGAGGAGGTCGGCAAGCTCCTTGAAGCCGGTTTCATCCGGGAGATATCCTACCCGGAATGGCTCGCCAATGTGGTCCTCGTCAA
Organism: Phoenix dactylifera; assembly: GCF_051530095.1. NCBI lineage: Eukaryota > Viridiplantae > Streptophyta > Magnoliopsida > Arecales > Arecaceae > Phoenix > Phoenix dactylifera. The sequence goes on along the minus strand of NC_143195.1, from coordinate 4,243,654 downwards.
AAAAGCTAGCGGAAAGTGGCGTATGTGCGTGGACTACACCGACCTGAATAAAGCCTGCCCGAAGGACAGCTTTCCACTTCCCAGCATTGACCAGCTCGTGGACTCCACCTCGGGTCACGAGCTGCTGGCATTCATGGACGCCTTTTTCGGATATAACCAGATCCGCATGGCGCCAGAAGACGAGGAAAAAACAGCCTTCATCACCGACGGGGGAACCTACTGCTACAAAGTGATGCCATTCGGTCTAAAAAATGCCGGGGCGACTTATCAAAGGCTGGTCAGCCGGATCTTCAAAGACCAAATAGGCCGAAACATGGAGGTCTACGTGGATGATATGCTGGTGAAAAGCAAGGCGGCGCAAGACCACATAGCCGACCTCAATGAAGCATTCTCCACACTCCGAAAGTACCAGATGAAGCTCAACCCAGCTAAATGTGCATTCGGGGTCACCTCCGGCAAATTCCTCGGCTTCATCATTACACAACGAGGAATCGAGGCCAATCCAGAGAAGATCCGAGCCCTCCAAAGGATGACGCCTCCCAGGACGGTCAAGGAGGTACAGCGGCTCACGGGCCGAGTGGCAGCCCTCGGGAGGTTTATCTTCCGCTCAGCCGAGCGCTGCCTTCCATTCTTTGCAGCCCTCAAGAAGCCGAAGAACTTTTTGTGGTCGGACGAGTGCCAGCAATCTTTTGAAGAGCTCAAGCACTTGCTGGCTTCCCCTCCCCTACTCACGAAGCCTCAACAGGGTGAGCTCCTCTACTTGTATTTAGCTGTCTCCCCTGTAGCAGTAAGCTCGGTCCTGGTCCGAGAGGAGGGGAAACTTCAGAAACCGGTGTACTACACCAGCCGGGTCTTAAGGGATGCTGAGACCCGATACTCCAAGCTTGAGAAGACCGCCTACGCTTTGGTCATCTCAGCTCGGAGGCTCCGACCCTACTACCAAGCTCACACAGTGGCTGTGCTGACTGACCAGCCGATCAAGCAGATCCTGCAGAGATCAGATCGTGCGGGTCGGATCACTAAATGGGCCATTGAGCTTGGGGAATTCGACATTGAGTACCGGCCCAGACCGGCGATCAAAGCACAAGCACTCGCAGACTTTATAGCCGAGTGCACCATACCAGATGAGGTCGAGCCTGAACCTGAGCCACCGTTGGAACAGACCCCAAGTTTGACATGGACTCTACATGTCGATGGCTCTTCAAACTCGGGGGGTAGTGGAGCAGGATTTATTCTCACCAGCCCGGAGGGGGTGGTCGCCGAGCAGGCCTTGCGCCTCGAGTTTCCTGCTTCCAATAATATGGCGGAGTATGAAGCGCTCGTCGCTGGGCTTAAGCTAGCCAAAGAGCTAGGAGTGAAGGACTTGAAGGCCTTCAGTGATTCTCAGCTCGTCGTCAACCAAATTGTGGGCGACTTCGAAGCTAGAGACCCGACCATGCAGAAGTATCTCCAGAAGGTACGGGATCTCGCCTCGACCTTGGACTCTTTCCACATTCAACATATTGCCAGGTCGGAAAATCTCAGGGCCGACCAGCTATCAAAGCTGGCGTCCTCTCGCATGAGCGAGCTTCCCAAAGAGGCAGTCCTGGAATATCTCCAAAAGCCCAGCACAGACGAGCCCGAGCAGACCCTCTGCACCGAGCTCGAGCCAAGCTGGATGGATGAACTCATCAGCTATCTGCAAGACGAAACCCTCCCTGCTGATGTACGAGAGGCTCGCCGAATCAAGCGCCTCGCCACCCGATACATACTATACGAGGGAAAGCTCTATCGGAAATCCTTCACCTCTCCCCTTCTCAGATGCCTTCGCCCAACGGAAGCTAATTATGCCCTGCGCGAAGTCCATGAAGGAATTTGTGGAAACCATCTGGGAGGACGAGCCTTGGCCCATAAAATTCTGCGCCAAGGATATTATTGGCCGACACTCCAGAAGGATGCTATGGATTTCGTCCAAAGATGCGACCGGTGCCAAAGGAACGCCAATGTTCAGCGCCGGCCCTCGGCTCCTTTGACTTCTATCAGCTCCCCTTGGCCTTTTGCCCAGTGGAGAATTGACATCCTTGGGCCATTTCCTCTGGCCACCGGGCAAAGGAAGTTCCTGGTCGTCTCCATCGACTACTTCACTAAGTGGGTGGAAGCTGAGCCCCTCGCCCGGATCACCGAGCAGAAGATGCGGAATTTCGTTTGGAAATCCATCATTTGCAGATTTGGGCTCCCCCGCATCCTTATCTCTGACAACGGTCGCCAGTTCGACAACATCCATTTCAGAGAGTTCTGCTCCGAGCTTGGCATTGACCACCGCTTCACCTCGGTCGCGCATCCTCAGACGAACGGAGAAATCGAGGTAACAAATCGTACTATTTTGCAGGGTCTCAAAAATAGGCTCGACAAATCCAAAGGACAATGGGTCGAAGACCTATACAATGTCCTGTGGGCTTACCGGACTACGTTCCGCGTCCCCACCGGCGAGACTCCCTTCAACCTGACATATGGGATGGAGGCCGTCATTCCACTAGAGATTGGGCTCCCCTCTCCAAGAGTCGAGCACCACGATGCTAGCTCCAACTCTTCGCAGCTCAGAGGCAACCTCGACCTGATCGAGGAAACAAGGGAGGTCGCCCGAGTGCGTATGGCGAGGTACCAACGAAAGACAGCTCAGTACTACAACGCCAGGGTCAAAGTCAAATCTTTCAGACCAGGAGACCTTGTCCTAAGAAGAGCTGAAACCTCCCGACCAACTGAGCGAGGGAAGCTGGCCCCGAATTGGGAGGGACCATACCGAGTCACGCGCATTCGCCGACCCGGAACTTATCAATTGGAGTCTCTAAATGGGACTCCCATTCCGCGGAGCTGGAGCTCTGAAAATCTCCGCGTGTACCACTAGTAGAACCCTAAGGGGTCCCTCATTATTCAACCATTAAATTCCATTCTATGAATTTCACTCTATGAATTTCATTTCACGATAAACTGATGGTTTGCGGACTTATTCCGAGCTCACCAATTTTCTTGATTATCCCATGGCATCAGGTTTATTCTTCTTCCCTAACCACGGTTGGGATGCCCTGATACCTCGGGATGGAGTACCTGCGTGGACTCCCTGAAGATGTCCATGAGTTTATGGTGCGCTCTCCATCAGCGAGCTCGGCTCGTTCTCCTACCCTGGCCACGGTCAGGATGCCCCGAGACGTCGGGACGCCCCGGTTACCGGGAAGCTCGAGGCGTCGAGACATGAGTAGCGGTCCTCTCTGACCGGACGAGCTCGGCTCGTGCTCCATCGACTATTGAGTAGCGGTCCTTTCTGACCGGACGAGCTCGGCTCGTGCTCCATCGACTATTGAGTAGCGGTCCTCTCTGACCGGACGAGCTCGGCTCGTGCTCCATCGACTATTGAGTAGCGGTCCTCTCTGACTGGACGAGCTCGGCTCGTGCTCCATCGACTATTGAGTAGCGGTCCTCTCTGACCGGACGAGCTCGGCTCGTGCTCCATCGATTGTTGAGCTCGGCTCGTGCTCCTACCCCGACCTCGGCCGGGATGCCTCGAGACGTCGAGACGCCCCGGTTCATCGGGATGCCCCGATATGTTGGGATGTTGTCTTTATTGGCCAAACGAGCACGGCTCATTCTTTACCAGCTTCAACCAATGAGCTCGGCTCGTCCCTTCATCGATGGATTTCTCTGCCGACGTCCTCGAAGAACGGAGTCCGAGCAGAGAAGCGTCTTCAGTCGCCTCGGCGCAAGGACGCATACGGTACAAGGTACCCATTTATTTAATGTTTTTACATTACCCATTATTGGATTTCTCTGCCGACGTCCTCGAAGAACGGAGTCCGAGCAGAGAAGCGTCTTCAGTCGCCTCGGCGCAAGGACGCATACGGTACAAGGTACCCATTTATTTAATATTTTTACATTACGCATTATTGGATTTCTCTGCCGACGTCCTCGAAGAACGGAGTCCGAGCAGAGAACCGTCTTCAGTCGCCTCGGCGCAAGGACGCATACGGTACAAGGTACCCATTTATTTAATGTTTTTACATTACGCATTATTGGATTTCTCTGCCGACGTCCTCGAAGAACGGAGTCCGAGCAGAGAAGCGTCTTCAGTCGCCTCGGCGCAAGGACGCATACGGTACAAGGTACCCATTTATTTAATGTTTTTACATTACGCATTATTGGATTTCTCTGCCGACGTCCTCGAAGAACGGAGTCCGAGCAGAGAAGCATCTTCAGTCGCCTCGGCGCAAGGACGCATACGGTACAAGGTACCCATTTATTTAATATTTTTACATTACCCATTATTGGATGCTCATGACACCGACACATTGTTGCAAGTCCGGTGAATCCCCGTCACGGGCTGACGGGTATGCAGTCCATTTGTAAGAAAAGAATCCGGTTCGCCCCGGCAACCCGAGGCTCGGATTCGAAATTCGTCGCATTAAGAAGTCCCAAGTCCTAACGACCGCCCTAGGGCTTAGTCGAATTCTGGACTAGGCTCGGAAAAACGTTCCGAGCCCAAACCCTTGGTATAAGCACAAGCGTTGCTACACCATTAGTCGAAGAACCGAGCAATGGAGCTCGGCAAGCCAAACTCTAACTCAAAACCCTATGGCGGGAAAAGCTCAGGCCCTAGAGCCCATATCCTCGGAACCTAAAACAGATCCGAGCAGAGAAACTTGTTTAAACTACAATAGACGAATTTCCACACAAATGAATATTCATTTCAAAAAGCCCGGAGGCCTAGTACAAGAGCTCGGACCCGGCCTTAACAAAGTATAGAGGCCGCTCCGGCTTACAAAAAAGAAAAAGAAGATAGGAAAAAGGGGAAAACTACACCAAGGGCTCAGGCCCGGCGACTTCAGGAATGGTTGGCTCTTCTGCGGCCGAGGCCCCCACGGTGGCTTTGGAAGCTGCCTCGGTGACCTCGAGAGCGATCTCGCCTTCTTCAGCTTGACCCTCCTGGTCGGTCCCGCCAGAGGTTGGAACCTCTACCTCCGCCTCCGCTTCTGGGTTTTCGACCCCAGCGCCTGGTTGAAGCAGGCTAAGGTCGAAATCTGGGAGAAGTCGCCGCAACTGATTGCGGAAGTCCTTGAAGCCCTGGATGAGACCATTGACGCCTTCCTCTTCCATCAAGTCGCGAAACTCTTCCGATTCGCGGAAGAGCTTGACGGCGTCCTGGGCCTGCTCCCGGGCCTCCTTCTCTCGAGCCTCGTGGTAGGCGGCCTTCCGCTCCAAAATCTTTATTTCTCTCTCGCGATCCGCGAGCAGAGATTGCACGTCAAGTAGACGGATCTCGAGATCTCGGACCTTTATTCGAGCCTCCCCCACCTCCTGCTCGCGTATAGCGAGCGACGATTCGGCCTCCGTCCGGCGGGCCTCCGCGGCGCGCACTTCAGACATAGTCAAAGAGTGCGCGCCCTTCTCCTCTTCAAGTTCGGCGACCAGAGTCCGACCCTCGTCTTCGGCCGCCCCTAGCTTCGCTTGAAGCACTTTCTGCTCGGCCTCAGACGCGAGGAACTTTGTTTCGGCCTCCTCGCGCCCCCTTTGATGCCTTCGGGCCCGGTCCCGATAGTCCGGATGATGTGAATCATCGTCTCGGTCTCGTGGAGGCGCTGCAAGAGGGACATGTGAGAAACAGTTTTAAGCCGAAACACAAATTTGCACAGAGATAAAAGTTGACTTACTCGGATGGAAGAGCAAATAGCGGAGTCCATGAACTCGCCGTAGTTCATGGACCGAATTTTGGCCTGGTCGGCCGGGAGCAGCGCGACCCGAAGAACTTCGCGCGCCACTTGTGCATTATCGAGGGCGGAGTCGCCCTCGAAAACAGCCCATCCAGGAGCGTAAGGCACCCGCTCCTGAGGACCCGAAGAACCCGCCAGACCGGCCTCAGCTGGCCTGGGTGCGGCCAACCCCGTTGCTTCTTGGCTATTCCCCGGCTCAGAGCTGGGGAATTGGGGTCGAGTAGACGGCTGACCGGACCGCTGCGTGGTAGAGGTGGGGCGTGCGAGTGCCAGATCTGTTGAGGTCCTCCCTCCCTGGTCAGAATTTGGAGCTTCCCGCCGACCAGGGACTTGCGAAATTGGCACCGGACATGGAAGTGCCGTCGTGGCTCCGCCAGAGCCCACGCCCTCTCCCCGACCAGCCTCAGGGCGCACGGGGCGAGAGGCGTGCGCCTCAACTGTTGTGGTCGTCGAGGTCTTCGTCGAGGTCTTTGCCGAGGTCTTTGCTTTCTTCCTCGGCTCGGTCGGTTCTCCTGAGAGTTCGGCCGCCCTCTTCTGGAAGCGGGCGAAAAGGACTTCGCTCTTGGTCACCATTTTTGCGATGTCTGCAAAGATAAGCAAAATTAGAACATTAGAACAATAAGGAAATAAGAAGTTGCTGTAACTATTCTTACCCTGAGGACGTGCCGAGCTCAAGCCCACGTTCACCAGGGCGTCCTCGCTAATGAGGCCGTTCAGCCAAATCCCGTCCCCAAGGCTGCGGATGATATCGAAGATCTCCTGCTCACGCGGAGAAAGCTGGGGGAGCCTGTTGATGGATTTAAGTTGGGCCGGCCTCCACCTGGGGTCAAACCCCCAGGACCGTTTAGAACCCAGGAAGAAGAATTTCTCCTTCCAACCATGAATGGATGAGGGGGCACCATGAAAAAGTGGCCGACCCACCCGGAGGGCGATGTAGAGCCACTCCCCGTCTCCCGGGTTCGACTTGAAAATAAAAAGTCACCGGAAGACGTTGACAGAGGTAGGAATCCCCTGTAGTAAACACAGTGACAGGAAACCCATCACTGCCCTCCAAGCGTTTGGAGTGAGTTGCGCCGGAACCAACTGGCATACCGCCAGCAACTCATTCACAAAGCCGTGAAGAGGAAATCGGAGGCCGGCCCAGAGTGACTCCGAGTGCACTCCGATCCAGCCTACCGGAGGATCGGTTACCCGATCCCTTCGCCTGGCGGGTTCCAAACGGAACCCGTGAAGAGGGAAAAACCACTCTTCGGTCATCTCGACCTCCAGGACACTCATGGTGGATACTACTTCGCTAGGCAACGAACCCATTACAAGAGAGGGAAATCAAAAAGAAGGGGGACCTGGGAAAGATGCCGGAGAAAAGGGACTTCGGTCTGAGGAAGACTGGAAGAATAGGAAGCTGGAAGCAGAAAGCAATAGAAAGAGGACAGGGGGCCGGGGGAGAGTTTATATAGACCTCCCCAACGGCCCGGATCAGCGAAGAAAACGCTGCGTCCCGGTTAGATGATAACACGTGTCGGTCTAAAAGACAGAACGACGCATTTAATTAGGGCTAGCGCTTCGAACATCGAAGCGCCCCATCGGATCGTGCGGAAAGGCGTCCGCAATCGAAGATCGTGCGGCCCCATCATGAGCCCACGACGCGAGGACGCTTCGCAAAAAGTGCCCCAATAATGAGACTCTTCGGGAAAAGAGAGACGCCGCCTATTAAAGGCACCTCAAAGCGCTCGATAATTCAAAACGCGCAACAAATTAAAATTTTTGGAATCCGTAATGCCCCAACTAAAGCTACTTCCCACGCTCCAGCTGGTAACCAACTGGAACTCGGAAGTCGGGGGGTAGTGTTGGGGGAAAAACCCCAAGTCATTCCGCCACGGAGGCGCTCGGCTAGAGAGCGCCGACCGGAAAGGCGCTCGGCTAAAGAGCGCCGACCAGAAAGCTGCTCGGCCAAAGGATGCCGACCAGGAAGGCGCTCGACTAGAAGGCGCCGACCAGAGTGCGCGCCAAGAGGTGCCCAACCAAAATAAGCTGCTCGGTTAGAAAGTGCCGACCAAAGACAGCGCCGAGGCGCTCTGCTAGAAGGTGCTCGCCTAAAGGGCGCCGACCAGGAGTACTCAAAGCAGCCCCGCCACAGGGCGCCCCATTGGGCGATCAGCTCGGCTCGGCACCCTCGCCGAGCCGATGCCTTGACCAAATGTTCAACCTCCGCCTAAGTCCAAGGGACTTGACAACTCCTACGGCTTGCGACCTGCCACTATCTCCAAGCCATCAAGGCATAAGATCTCCTCAGGCGTTCGGCACGACCTGCCATTAATGCATGAGACTCCCTCAAGTCCCCGATGCACTCAGGCATTTAATGAACACGGCCCAAGATGATCTCCGGATCACTGAACCATCAGAACGTATGGCTCTCCCTGACCGCCGGTTCATTCGGTAATAAATGCACTTACCATCTACGGACCCCAGGCCCACCGCAGCCGGCGGTTCAACCACTCCAACAGGTCCGATCGACCGTGACAACTCCCTGATTCCGGTCTGATCCGGTCCCGTTCTCCATTACGCCATTAATGGGCCACATGGTGCCCAATTATTACAAAACAGGACAAACCTCCTGTCACCTCCCAGGTAACAAAAATCCTCCTATAAAAGGAAACCTGGAGGGAAAAGGGAGAGAGGACCAAAAACCAGAGAAAAAAACCCGGAGCTGGAGAGAACCCTCCTAGACCGGGGGAAAAAGGAAGAAAACAGCACAGACACAATTGAACACGAGATTCTTTTTGTCTTCTCCACATACTCTCTCCCCTGCTCTCTCCACATACTTGCCCCCTCTGACTTAGGCATCGGAGGGCCGGCGCCGGGGAGCCCGGCCACCGGCTTTTTTGCAGGACAGGATAGGACTGGACGCACCACCCCTCTTCGGACGCTCCCACGCCCCCCGGCGGAGGACGCAGCCAGCCGGCGCACCACCGTCCGCCCCCTGCAGCAGCGGAGCTCCTTCTTCCCCGGCTTCACGGTGGCCCCCGGGTCCAATTTCCAGCAACAAATACTAATAATTATTTTGATTAGGAAAATAAGGCAAAAAAAAGTAAGTTATTAAATACTTTTATTATATAAATATAAAGTATAATAATATGATTAATAACATATTATAATATCATATATCATAAATATTATATATAATATTTATATAATAAAATATATTGATATAATATATTGATATACTATTTTTTTGATAGATTAAGGGGCATTTTTATCCTCAACTTTTAGCCCAAGATCACAATCCTGGAGTGATCTAGGATTTCCGACTCAATAATGACCATCTTATTGCTGGGTCGTACGGTAATTTAAGAGGTAGGGGTTATTTGGGATCATTGCAACATAGAATCACCATGGTGCAACTAAATATAGTGATCTCATCACTTTCACCTATATCATTCTTGATCATGAGATGATCATCTCATACCAAACATCCCCTTATGACAGGAGATGTTAATTGGACATGACCCAGGTAACTTCCACAGACCCATGGTTGACGGAAGAGGGTCAGTGGGGAATGCAATGCTCAGAGACCTGAGAGTCCCCTCCATTTTTCTTTCTGACCTCTCTGGAGTCTCCAGGCAATTGCATAATCTGACCGCGACCTACAAGCATGCTAACATCCACACTTATTCTTGCTGTTTTTGGAATAAAATAAAAGAAAAACCATGATATTTTCTAGTCAAAAAATAGAGAAACCATGTTAAATAAGCCAAAAAAAAAAATAAGCCTTCTTTTCCTCTTTTTGGATAAAAATTGGATTTTTTTCAGCAAAAAAATTCTCCGATGCAATTTTATGTTTATAAAAAAACCTTTTCTTTGGTTCCTCTCTTTTGTTATTGAAGAGATTTTTTTTGTTTTTTTAAAAAAAATTCTTTTGAATCCCTCTGTAATTTTAGAAGAGAAAAAGATTTCTTCTTCCACTTGCCTATTTTAAATAGGGCAAAAATTATTTTGTATATTTCCATTTTTAAAAAAAATCTTTTGCTATTAAGAATAGCAAATTGCAAGAAAATCCAGATTAGCAGATTTCAGTGTGATTTTATCCAATTTCTCTCTTGTCTCCGCAAGAGAAGGTGAAACAGACAGACACAAGAGAAGTACTCCAATTTGGGTAAAGAGGAGTGATCCGGTAGAGGATCTTTCCATTCTAACAAAGATCCAAGAAGGAAACTAAGAGAAAAGTTTAAAAAAAAGAGAAGAAGCTGAGAGGGTAGCCCCGAATATAAGAATATCACATTTTACAATGTTGATCCAAGAGGGAAAGCGACGCAGAGGGCGAGAAGCGGAGAAAGATGGGATTTCGGCAAATTCGAGAAAGTAACTCACCAAAATAGAGCGCTGCTGAGCCGGAGTTGGTAGTGACAACTCCAACCGATGGTCACCATCCTAAACAACCATATCTTCATTATTATATTATACTATAAATATAATATTATATTATATTATATCATAATATATTGATATGTTATTTAAATAATTTAATATTATATTAAATTATTATACTATAGTATATAATATTATATTACTATATTATAATAATATTATATTACATTACAGTAATATTATAGTATATCATATATTTATGTATTAATATATATTATATTTTATTATGCTCTGTTGTATAATACTATGTAATGTTTTTTATGGTTATTTTATCATACCAAAAGTACTTTCTCGGTTTGTTTACCAAACACGTGTTAAAGTAGTACAACATTTTAGAAATATAGTTACCAAACAGCAAACAACTTTTTATAAAAGCTCTACTTTAGAAAGTTATACTTTCAAAAGCTCTACTGCCAATAGCACCTCCAAATGGGGCCTAAGGCCACGTCTAGCAATGCTTTTGGCAGGCTAAAAAGTATTTTCTGATCTTCCAAAAGTATTTTTGAAAAGTATAGTAGTATTTGGTAAAAAATTGAAAAGCAGTTTTGATTTTGTTAAAAAACTGAAAACGTCTATTTAGAAAAAACTTTATTTTGGAACTTCTCTCCAAAAGTGCCTTCTAGCCAATGTCAGAAAGTTATTTTGGTTTTAATAGCTAAAATACACACCAACAAATAGTAAGATTATATCTTATATTATCATATCATATTATAATATATTATTATACTATAAATATAATATAATATAATATAATACAATATAATATACTATAATAATAAACTAATATAATATTATATTATATTATAAAAAATTATGTTATATTATATTATTACATTATAAATAATATAATATATTATTGTAGTAATACATAATTATAATATAATATATTGTTATTATAATAATATTATAATATAGTATTAATAATATATAACAAGGTAATATATTAGATTTTATTTCATCATATTATATTCCATTATATTATAATATATTCAAATAATCTATTATATTATCATCTATTATTGGATTAGATTCTAATCCATTATATTATATTTGTCATATTATATTATAATATTGCATTATATATTATGTCATAATTATCATAATATTAGATAATATTATGTTACATTGTATTAATATTGTACTATTAATAATACATTATTATATCCTATCATATCATATTATGTTATATTATTATGCTATAGTATTCAATAATATATTATAATAATAAAATAATAATAATTTAATATATAATTATATGTAATATTATATTATATTGTACTCTATTATGCAATATTATGTAATATTTTTTGTTGTCATTTTATCATACCAAAAGCACTTTCTCATTTTGATTACCAAATATATGTTATAGCTTCACGATACTTTAGAATATAATTACCAAACAACAAGTAGCTTTTTCTAAAAACTCTACTTTCAAAAGTTGTACTTTTCGAAAGTTCTACTTCTAAAAGCTCCAAAAACTCTACCACCAAAAGTAATATCAAACAGGGCCTAAATCTGGAGAGGGCTTATGATAGGATGAGGTGGGACTTTGTGCAGCAGTCCCTACGGATGTTTGGGATACATGAGACTTGGATCAGGTGGGCGATGGGCTGTATCAGGGTGCCCTCCTTTGCTATTTGGGTGAACGGTACGCCCTCCCGTTTCTTTGCGTCTTCTGGGGGTTTGCGTCAGGGCTGTCCCCTCTCTCCTCTGTTGTTTATTATCTGTGCAGATGCGTTGTCTCGATTATTGCGGCAGGCAGTGTCGAGTCAGGAGATGGAGGCTTACAGACCGGTGGAGGGAGCGGTGGCGATTTCCCATTTGCTATTTGCTGACGATTGCTTGCTTTTAGCCAGGTCCTCGAGGCAGTCGGCTCGAGCTATAGTTCAGACCCTTCGGGATTACTGTGCTCTTTCCGGGCAACTGGTCAATTTGGACAAGTCTTCTGTGATCTTTAGCCCGAAGACGCGTGGGGCGCTGAAGCTATCTATACTGGAGGTTCTAGGTGTGGGCGAGCAGAGGGGCCTGATGTCCTATCTGGGGGTGCCTTTATGTGGACGACGTCTGAGGGTTAGGGATTGTGTGTCCCTTGTGACTAGAGTCAGATGCAGGCTGGAGGGATGGCAGTCTCATTCACTGTCTATGATGGGGAGGATCATTCTGGTGCGCTCTGTACTTTCATCTGTTCCTATCTATCTTCTATCCCACGTCGATATTCCGGTGGCAGTCTTGAGGTCCCTTGAGCAGTTATTCAGGGAGTTTATCTGGGGGAGGAGGAGCGGCAGAGGCGGGATCCACTTGGTGGCTTGGGAGAGTGTATGCCAGCCGACCAGTGCAGGGGGGCTGGGAGTGCAGTCCTTGTTGACGAGACGGGAGGTGTTAGCGGCGAGGCATGTTGTCAGATTTGTGCTTGAGCCAGAGAGCATGTGGTCCTCACTGATGAGGGCCAAATATGGTGTCTTGGTGCCTCGAGGGCGGGTGGAGCGTCACCACTCTCCGATATGGCGTGTGATGTGTGCCAGGGCTATGGTGGTGCTTCCGGAGATGAGATGGGTGATTGGTGATGGGCGCTCGATAGATGTGCTGGAGGACAGCTGGGTGACCGATTGGCCGTTATGTCGTTTGCCGACCATGGTGGACTCTGCGAGATTAGCTGGGTGCAGGGTGAGGGATCTGCTGGATGCTGAGGGGAGCCATTGGAGGGTGGGGATGATCAGGGAGGTGTTTGGTGAGCAGTTGGCGGAGTTGATTCTGGCCTTGCCTATTCCCTCTGGAGGGTCGTCAGACAGGCTGCTCTGGACTCCGACGGGGCGGTCGCGGGTGAGGGCCAGGGATCTTTCTGCGTTGTTCTGCAGGACGCCAGCGCGACAGATCGTGGGAGGATGGATATGGAGATTACGGATTCATCCACGGGTGGCACTTTTCATCTGGAAGGTGGCTTGGGGATGTCTCCCGACTAGGAGTTTGCTTGTTCGGCGTGGGATGGGGGTATCGCAGTTTTGCGAGGCGTGTGGTGATATAGTGGAGACCATTGAGCATGTTCTCCTGCTGTGCCCTAGAGCTCGACAGATATGGCAGTGTTCTTCGGTCCCCTTGTTTGATGCGGCAGTCTCGATTCAGGATCTGTTGCGGATGTTGAGAGAGTCCATGTGTAGGCCCAGGCTGGCGGCGGAGGGTATACGGAGGGCGTACCTGTCTTATCACATTTGGTTGGATAGGAACGCAGGCATATTTGAGGGGAGGCGGGAGTCTCCGAGGACGGTGGTGGACAGAGCGGCACGACATGCGGGGGAGGTTATGGCGGCTGCCACTGAGATTTCTTCTGGGATGGTCAGGGACACCTGGGGTACTTCTTACGCTGTTTCAGCGCCCCTTTTCGTTACTGTCTCTTGGGTACCCCCACCCCTTGGCTATCTCAAAATAAATTTTGATGGCAGTAGGTCACTAGACGGGTTGACTGGAGGGGTCGGCTTTGTGATCAGGGATCACGGTGGTAGGTTGGTGGCTGCAGGTGGGCGTCGGACTCCTGGGATTACAGTTGTTGGTGCGGAGCTGCGGGCTGCTTGGGAGGGCTTATCCTATGCCAGGCAGGTCCTTGGAGCCGAGCGAGTGTTCCTCGAGGGAGACTCTGCGGTGGTGATCGATTGGATCCGGGGGATGGACAGATACGGTGACGGTCACCCTCTGATTCGGGAGACTCGGAGGATGGCTCAGATGATGGCCGGTTTCCAGATGGGTCATGTGTTTAGAGAGGCGAACAGGGCCGCCGACTGGGTCGCCTCTTTTGTGGCCCGGCATTCCGGGGATGTGTTGTGGACGTCTAATATAGACGCTCCTTCTCCTTTGTTGTCTTTTATTTCTTCGGACATGGCGGGTTGTACTCATGTTAGATCTATTTGAATGAGTAGCCGTTTTTACCAAAAAAAAAAAAAAAACAGGGCCTAAATCACATTTGCAATCAAGGCTAGAAATATTTTTTTAAAAAAAGTAAGGACTCATTTTGTTCATGGACAAAATTTGTCCTCACTAGAATATTTTTTCTAGGAAGATAATTCCTAAAAATATGATACCTAAAAAAATATTTTTGGTATGTTTGGTTGATTGTGAAAAAGTGATATATTTCAAAGTGAAATATGTTTGGTTGAGTATCTACATTTTCAGAAAAGTTGTATGAAATATGTATTATAGCTTTAATAAAAAAGAAGACCTTTTATATATATATATATATATATATATATATATATATATATATATATATATATATATATATATATATATATATATATATATATATATATATATATATATATATATATATATATATATATATATATATATATATATGGTTTTGATGGCTTTAAGATACTTTTGATAAAAAAAAACTTTATTTTTAAGTAGCTTTTGTATGCCCTCTCTAATTTATTTTTTTTTTTTGTAAAAACATTCTAACTAAACAAAAAGTGCTTTTTTTTAATCGTATTATCTCTCTTTCTTTTCCCGCACTTAAAAAATAAATGGGAGATGGGCGTTCCCCTGACCTTTCATGACGTAGGGACCCCGGATCCAGAGCTCCCCCGTGCAATTGACCGCTAAGGACGCACCGGTCTCTGGATCCACGATCCTGGCCTCCGTGTTGGACGTCAGCAGCCCCGCCGTTCCGTACCGCCGGGTCTCCTCTGCCGAGTCCGTGGACGCGGCGATCCCAGTGCTCTCCGTCAGTCCATACCCTTGCAAAATCTCCAGCGCCGGATACTTCTCCCGGAACCTCTCGATCACCTCCCTCCCCAGCGGCGCGCCGCCGCACATCACCCGCCGGAGCCGCCCCAACGGCAGCGGCGCCGCCTGTTTCCCCATCGCCACCAGGATCGGCGGTACCAGCGGCAGATACGTCACCCCGTACTCCCTGATCGCCCGGATCATCTCCCCCATCTCGTATCTCGACAAAATCACCACCTTCGATCCCGATCCCAGCAGCCCCGTCGCGAACAGCGCCAGGCCGTAGACGTGGAACATGGGGACGGTGCAGATGAACGTCTCCGGCTCGCCACCGCCCTCCTCCAGTTTCAACCGGCTGAGGATGATCTGGACCATCGAGATCAGATTCCGGTGGGTCGCCACCACGCCTTTGCTGGTCCCGGTGGTCCCAGAGGAGTACAAGAGCGTCGCCGTGTCGTCCTGGCTCACCAGCTCCCGCCGGCGCCGGAGATCGGGCTCCATCGCCTTCAGTTCCTCGATCGTGTAGCGGATGCGGACATCGTCACCGGCGATCCGGCGGTCCTCGAGGAGGACGATGGGGAAATCGCGGTCGCGGGGGAGTTTTCCGACGAGGGCGCGGGTGGCGAAAGCCAGGATCGGGTCGCAGCCGGAGATTTGCTTGGCGATTTCTTGCTGGGTGTTTAGTGGGTTGGTGGTGGTGAGGACGGCGCCGAGGGACATGACGGCGAGGGAGACGACGGGGAAGTGGATGGAGTTGGGGGAGAGGAGGAGGACGACGTGGCCCTTGCGGACGGAGAGGTGGGAGGAGAGGCCGGAGGCGAGGGCGGCGACGGAGCGCCAGAGGGCGGGGTAGGAGACGCGGCGGCCGGAGGCGGCGTCGATGAGGGCGGTGGTGCCTGAGTGGCGGCGGGAGGAGAGGAAGGTGGTGACGTCGAGGTGGGGGTCGGAGGGGAGGGGGACGGGCTTGCGCTTACTGTAGAAGATGGAGTTGGAGGGGCAGAAGCCGCTCCGAGGGTCCACCGGTAATCCGTCCGTTCGTTGTGCCATCGCCGGAAGCTGTTAATTTCCCTCTCGTTTCTCCGGCAGTGGGGTGGGAAAGGGAGAGCGGTTCAGAGTTTGGTGCTGGGTTTTGGAATTTAATGTTGGTGCTGGGTCTACATCTCATTGGATTAAAGACGCAAAGCACCTATACTAGCACGTTAAAGAAGAGTCCACTGGCGGCCATAGTACGCTGAATGTCGCTTTTCCTGCTCGTGCCGGCGTTTTTTTTTTCCTCCGATAAAATCAGTATTTTATATGGCCCTCATATTAAAAAAAAAAAAAAGAAAAAAAAAAGCTACAAGGAAAGAAAAAAAATCAGCAATTCTCGTCCAAATAAACTCACCAAAATACTGAGCCACAAAAAAAAGCAATTCAATTTGCAGCTCTATTTATTTTTTAAAAAACATGTGCTGCTCCGAAGAATTTTATTTTTTTGATTAATCTGCGAGTCTCACCGGATGGCCATCCTCTTAAAATCAATTACCTAGATAATTCTCTCAAGGTGTACTTGCTTTCATGGCCTCTGAATGTGGCGCACAGCAGCAAATCACGTGCTTTCTCCGGGTGTTCCGAGGGTTCCGCCGCATGCACGACTGCCAAATATTGACGCATGCCGCTCTCTAGCGAGCCCGCCGGCCGTCTCCGTGTGGTATTAGGATGGACGTCGCACGGAAGGAAATTCTCCGGACGAGGAGGGACGGGGAGAGTCATAGGAAAAGGGTGCTGCTTTTTCACCAAAAAAAAAAGGGTGCTGCCATTATGGCCTCTACCTTGCTGGTATATTATTGGATAATATCATTCTTATGCCATATTGCAGATACGGCATGACTGCATGGTATACCTCTCAGGTTCCATTCATTGCATGCACAACTCCTATCAACCAAGTTCACTCCAAGTTCATAGTTTATCACCATTGTAAATTGCCTCACACCATCTATCTCTGGCTTATTTTTCTCAATCTTCTCTTGAATGCAAGGGTGAATACTCCCATGCCACTTTTCAATATCTTTCCATCCAGACATTAATGCCCTTCGTATGTCTTCAACCATCTAACCTATTGGCTTTTCCCTTGCTTGTACTATGTAACCATTGAATGTTTCGCATATGTGGAAATGGACTGAAAAAAACGCTAACATATTTCCTTGGGTTTGCATCTGTGAAGCCCTTACATGCTCCTTGCAATAGTCTTTTCGGCTCATCCGTTACATCAAGATAGTCTCCATCTGCTGCACGCTTGGCAGTCTAAAACAAGGTGGACTTCAAAACTCCACCTCTGTGCCTCTTTCTCCAATTTTTATAGGATGACTTACATTCACTGAGATGGTAGCTTTTTTCGAGAGGAGTAGAGAAATATAGTTTTATGTATTCACCTTTGATTTATGCAACCATTTTTTTATTAGTTTCATTTTTTTCAAACATTAATATGTAACTGTTTATTTGAGAGATATAGGAGCAGGCTACATCCTTTATTTCAAAGCACGTCAAGGAGTCATATCATCATCTGGTGCTACTAGTCGCATTGATGGGCTCAGAGCGCTATGGTCGAGTGAGGAGTTATAACGTTGGAGTTACCCCCACTCAATTGTCTGCAGTAAGTAGATATACCCAAGATACTAAACAAGGTAGTAGCACTGCAGAGATTTGTAGTCTAAAGGTAGTAATAGAGGAGGTGAGACAAAACCATCAGACAGAGATAGAAAAGATAAAGCAGAGCTATCATACCAAATTGGCGGAGTCGAGGTAGAGCCATCAGACAGAAATACAATCTTTGAGGGCTCAGCTTTACCAGATTTCATCTGTGTTGAATAAATTTGCTCTTTCTCAGGTAAACAACTACATCTATCTAAATATTTTACATAAATATAATGTATTTTTGTATGAGCTTAATGATTTTCATATTCTTAACTTCTAATGTTTCTATTTTTTTTTGTAGGTTTCTAATACTTCATCTACTCGTAAAGATGATGATGATGATATCATCGACCCCGATACCTCGTAAATTGTTTATTTAAGAGTTTGATATATATGTGTTTTTTATGTTTTCGAAGCACATTGTAAATGTAAATTGATAATTTAAATGTAATCATATTTGACAATATGAATATTTCGAATGATCCGTTTGATTATGACATGTGACTTTTGTTATGTATATGATTTTTGTTATATATGTGATTGGTAAATAATGGATACAGAATATTAAAATTGTTTTAATATTTTTTTTAAAATAACTCTAATGATGCTTTAAAGCATCCTTAGAAGAAATATTGCAGACACTTTTTAAAAATATCGGCAAAAAAAATTTCTACGCTCGCATTAGTGATGTTTTTACGAAAATTATCGATACTTATAAGCATCGGCAAATATAACTTTTTTTTATAGTGCTTGCACAATACTTGTGCTCAGCGCACGGCACCAACTAATTGACTGTATCAATCCCTACAAAGAATATGCAACAAAAGTTAAGTGCAATGAACATGCAGCAGCTTGCGGCTTACTAAGCAACTAAATTTATTAAATGCCACACACTAGAATGATTGATGACCCAAAGATTGATTTAAAGATTAATTTTGATGATCACAAAACCTTGAAGTATAAATACTAATGTTTGTGTTGCAAGAAGAAAGATAATTGATTTTGCAAGGAAAAACACAAGAAGGCCTCAAAAGCTCTCAAGAAGAGTTGGAAGAAAAACACACTTCATTGGCCCAAGTTTCAAGTTTAAAAGTATTCAAGTTGGAGGAGCAAACTCTAAAGAAAAATTCAAAAGAATAGTTCTCGAGTCGACTCCTCGAAAATTCGAGTCGACTTCGAGACAGTTCGAGTCGACTCCAAGGCAGCGCAACCCCAAAAGACAGAAGACTGTGTTTTTTCGTCTCTGAGAGCCGAGTCGACTCCAAGACAGTTCGAGTCGACTCCAAGGCAGCGCAACCCAAAAGACAGAAGACGTAATTTTCATCTCTGAGAGGCGAGTCGACTCCAAGACAGTTCGAGTCGACTCCAAGGCAGCGCAAGCCCAAAAGGCAGAAGACTCTATTTTCATCTCTGAGAGCCGAGTCGACTCCGAGACAGTTCGAGTCGACTCCGAGACGGCACAAGTCAACAGACAGAAGATCGGGAGTTCGGGCTCTGAGTGGCGAGTCGACTCCCAGAATATCCGAGTCGATTCGAGTGAGCAAACTTGAAAAATACATCTCTGGATTTCTTGGAACAAGTCGACTCCAAAAGTGCCAGGTCAGCTCCAAACATTGGGGAGTCAACTCCAGGTTCAGTCGAGTCGACTCCAAGTCAAGACAGCACTTTAATTCAAATCCAAAATAGTTGCCGAGCCGTCTCCAGAAAAACATGAGTCGACTCCTGCAACAGGCGAGTCGACTCCAGATCGCGCGAGTCGACTCCGATCCCAACGGAAATATTGTCAGGAGGTACAGACTGTGTCCAACGGCTCTATTTTTGTCTCTAACGGCTAGAATTTTGTTTTCACGCCATCTAAAGCTATAAAATCAAGAGGAGAGCTAGGGGAGAAGAAATGGAAGTGGGAGAGAACACTTAGGAAAGAGATCTCAAAGATAAATCTTCCAAAAGCACAAAAGGGCCATTAAAAAGCAAAATAGAGAGAAGAAGAGCATCAAAGTGAATCCCAAAGCTTCCTCTCCATCCGTGTGCTGCCTCAGTGATCCTCTACCTCGTGCCAAATCAGAAGAGGGACAAGTAAAGAAGAAGCCGAGTTCCTTCATCTTCAAAACTCGTTTGAGGGCTTCTCTTTACTCTATTTATTTATATTTGCAATATTTGCTTAGTTAAGAAGCTTGTATTTGCTTTAAATTCTTAGTCTAATATCTTGTAACTTGATTCAATCAAGGGATTGAATCAAGGGGTTAAGGTTTGTTGGTGAGCCAAAGAAAAAACCAACGGTGTTAAGGTTGTGGTTGGTGAGCCTTTGGAAAAACCAACTGGGTTGATTGTGAACCCGGAAAACAATCGTTGTAAGGTTGTGGTTGGTGAGCCTTTGGGAAAACCAACTGGGTTGGATTGTGAGCCCATGAAAACAATCGGTAGGTTCTAGTCGGTGAGCCTGTGAAAACCGACCGAGTTCGTTGTGATCTCGCAAAACAACAAGTTGGGTTGTGAGCTTGTAAAACAACCGGCTGTAATCTGAGGGATTATAGTAAAATTCCCAAGAGGTCTTGGGGAGTGGATGTAGGTGCTGGGATGCACCGAACCACTATACTTTTGTTGTGTCTGTGATGCTCTTTGTTATCTAACTTCCTCACTCTCTTACTTACTTAGATAAATTGCTTGCTTAACTCTTCTCCGCGCATCCTTTAGTTGCAAGCATATTCAATTTACTTAATCAAGTCTCATTCAATATAACTGCATTAAGACTCATTGTATTGAATTGCATACTTGGGCAAACTTAGACTAATCTTTTATTGAGTCCGCTGCTTATTAGTTGATTAGATTAGAATCATACTATTGCTAAGTTTAAATTCCACTATGCATCCATACAACTTAGCTTAATTAACTCTAAAAGATTAGA
The DNA here is from genome assembly GCF_051530095.1 of Phoenix dactylifera. Taxonomy (NCBI): domain Eukaryota; kingdom Viridiplantae; phylum Streptophyta; class Magnoliopsida; order Arecales; family Arecaceae; genus Phoenix; species Phoenix dactylifera. The sequence continues at coordinate 4,223,197 of NC_143195.1, read as the reverse complement.
AGTAGTTGAAAAGTTTTAAAAGACCCAATTCACCCCCCCTCTTGGGTTGTCACCTTGGGCAACAAGTGGTATCAGAGCAGGTACTCTTCTATTAATTATAGTCTTAACCGACTAGAGCTAAAGATTATGACAACCCCACATAACATATTATTTGCCGAGGGACTTTTCATAAACAGACCTCCACTGTTTGATGGAACATATTATATTCAATGGAAAGCTAGAATGAAAATTTTTGTTCAATCACAAAACTATAAAATATGTAATATCATTATAGATGGACCTCACACACTCTCTCAAAATGTCAATAAAAAAGAGTTAGCACAATTGAATGCTAACGCTATGAACTTTCTATATTGTGCTATCCATGAATCTATATTTCATAAGATTTCTGCATGCTTATCTGCTAAAGAAATCTGGGATACTTTAACAATTATTTATGATAAATCTCAGATTAGCTCACATGTGCTTCAATTGCGTACTAATAATGAGATTGCAGAATCTTCCACATTAGCCCAGTCGACTCCCAATTTGTCCGAGTCGACTCCTAGAGAAGAACAGTCTGAAAGACAGATCAGTTCAAAAAACAAAGAGTTCGGTAATGGAAACAAGGATCCATTCCCAAACACCGAAAGATTCAAAAGCTTCCTAAAGACAAAGAAGAAGAGGAAGCAAGAAGAAAGAAAGAAAGAGATAAAAAGGAAGAAAGTTTTGACCAAGGAAGAGTCAAGCAAGAAAATGAAAGCTAGGAGCAACAATGATGATATTAGCTCCAAAGAACTACAAGAGGTAACTAACTTTTGCTTTATGGCACAAGAAGATAAGGTAAAATCTGAATCTACTTTTACATCAAATGATTTTCAAAAAGAATTTTCTTATGATGAACTTTTAAATGCTTTTCATGATTTGTATGGTGAATGTAGAAAATTAGCTATGAAAAATAAAAATCTTAAAAAGCTAAATTTGGGAATTTCAAAAGAAAGAAATTCTATTGCTGAAATACAAGACAAACTAAATTCTGAAAATAAAAGCTTAAGGTTAATTTCAGAAGAATTGATTCAGAAAATCATAGCTTAATCAAAACAAATCAAAACTTAAGTAAAGAAATTAATCAATTAAAATCTTTTATTAACAAATTTACTGTAAGTTCAGAACGATTAAAAATGATGTTTGAAAGCCAATATGTTGCTTATGATAAATCAAAACTTAGCTTGACTCCTTTACTTAACAATAAATCTCTAGAGAAAAAGGTTATCAATTCACCAAGCAAACCATTAAATAAGATAACTTATTTCAAACATGAAAAGAATGGGCATAACAACTTTACCTATTGTTCTAACATAATTAAATCAAGTGGTAAAGTTATTACAATTAAACAAATTTGGATTCCAAAAGGAACCATATGTCCTAACTCTCAAGGACCCAAGCAAGCTTCGTACCCAAAATGAAAATATGAGGATGTAGACATAGGTGTGCCAAGATACCCATGGAACAAATAGAACTTTCATACAAATGGGTGTTCTAGACACACGTCAAAAAATGAAACTTAAAATATACTTATGAAAAGTAATTTTTTTTTAAAAAAAATAATAATAATGAAATCAGTAATCCTTGCATCTCATCATTATTTTTGCTTTAGTATTTGATTAAAATATGAATTGCAAGTATTGATCAATTTTGTAATATAGAAAATACTTTTGGAAATATAATCAAATCACTTCATTTTATAGTATGCTTTACTCACTATTGGATAAGTTGCTAAATGATTAATCAATTTATTAAGAATAACTCTATGAATTCTCTATATGCTTGATTGAGAGTTTTTTATCCATGGCATTATTGTTTATCGATCATAGATATGAAAATGTATACTTGGTATGCCTTTGAATATATGCACTATGAATACCAAGATTAAAGAAACCATCTTTGGCATATAAAATCAACTCATGCTAGTATGTACTTAATCTCAAAAGATCTTGCCATTGGCTTACTTAGATTATCTTCTGAAAGGTCAAAGTTTGCTATGTATGTTAACTAAGGAAACAAACAAAAATTAATTTCTAAATCTAAAGGTGTTGTTTCCGTTACTAAGTTTTCAAAAGCTTACATTAGTTCTGTTCTTGGCACTCAAATTGAAATATTTTCTACATTGGCACAAACTCACAAAAAGGGTTCAAATGAAAAAGGTTTGCAAACTATGAAAATAAAGAAGTATCATGGCATAGTTTTGAAAACCAATTTTGTATTAAGCTGTGCACAGAAAATAATATTGAATACAATTGTTTGTGCACCAAGAACACCATAAGTAAAATAGGATTAATAGAATCCTTGAAGAAATTAAAAAGGCAATGTTGTATGATAGTCATCTACTTAAATGATTTTTTTTAAAAGGCTATCATCATTGCTTGTCATATATATGGTTTCTATTAGATCTATTTTTGATGAAAACTCCATTTGATCTTCTGAAAAATAGAAAATGATCTATTGCATATCTTTCATATTTTTCAGTAGTATATGTTATGCTTGATATGGTCTTTTGAAAATAATGCCAAATCTGATAAAGATATTTCTATTTTTGGATATCATTCATCAAGCAATGCATATGGAACATTTAATCAAAAGATTATAGTTGTAGAAATATCAATTCATTTTATTCTTTATGAGACTAATGATTTATTATCAAAATACTAAAATCAAATTATATATGTATATGGTTAATCTTTTACATATAACAATATGAAAACATGTTAATAATTAGAACCAAATTGAGTTTTTCAGAAATGAACTTAATGAAGAAAAATTGATGACTACTAAAAGACTAAATCAAGAAAAGATGAAATAGATCTTGATGGAATTCTTGCATGATTAGAAGTAAAAATCACCATTATCATTTGCTTGCTTTATGAGCTTTATATTCTATCAAATGAATGTATAGAATGGACTCCTATGTGCTTATTTTATTAAAGAAGATATATGTTAAATAACCACCATATTTGAAAACACTCATTACAAATATGATAAAGCAATATATGATTTGGAACAAGCATCAAAAGCATGATATAAAAGCTTGAGTAACCTTTTTGATAGAAAATAATAGTGATAAATCTATGCATCAAAAAGAAGAATTTGTGATATCTTATTTGCTCAAAGTATACATTGATGACATCATTTTTGGTTCTACTAATGAAGATTTATATGAAGATTTTACTAAGCTCATGCAAGGTGAGTTTGAAATATGTATGATGAATGAATTAACATTTTCTCTCGAACTCCAAACTAAGACAAACAAGAAAGAGGATCTTCATTGACCAAAGTTAGTCCACAAGAAAACTCTTATAGAAGATTGGCATGAAGAAGGTATGTCTATGACCCCATCTTGTAGAATTTGAAAAGGATGAGCAAAGTAGATCTATTGTTTTAAAGCTGTATTGAAGCATGACAGAATAAGTATTTTATCATACAGCTAGTAGACCAGATTATATGCTCATGTGCCCTTGTGCAAGACTTCAATCTAACTCTAATAAATCATATTTTATTGATAACAAATAAATCATAATCTGAATTTTGATAGAAACAACTGTCTAAGATAAGTTGATTAAAATTTAGCTAGCGTGTCTTATTGATAATTATCTTAAGCAAATAAAATCTAAACTAAATTGATTTTGAAAATAAGAAATTGATTTGACCTTGATGAATCTTCCTATTGCCTCACATGCTTGTTCTTGAACCATCTTGGTTAATGAAACTATCTCTTTAGTTCAAGTGACATGTGTTTGCTTATATTTGGGCAATCTCTTGAGTAAAGTGACTCAACTTTCAACTATTGTCATATCTTATGTTGAGTCATCTAGTTAAGAAAAATGTTGTATGAATGTTTTGTATCTCGAAGAAACTAATGACTTTCTTTCAAGAAAGAAAAGGATTCTGTTGATAATGCAGGATCTATGAGCAAGAAATAAGAAATTTCAACCTGAAGAACACCTCCATGTAAGGTACAATAAACATTCACATGCAAACAAGAGAGAGGACTTTCTTCAGCCAAAAGGTTACACATAAGAAATCTAGTAGGTATTTGACTTGAAAAATGCAGAATCGGTAATTTTAGATACCTCTCTCATAAATTAGCTGAGCAAAGTCATTAACTTAAATCTTACTATGGCATGATTAAAGTCTTTAATTATTAATTTCTTGATATCATGTCTATATATGTATTGATTGACTTATGCTTTTAGAAATTGTTTCATGGTTTGCCCAAACTAAAATATATCTTTGCCTATGTCATAACCATGAACTACACAAATTTATGCTTAAAATTTTGATTTAAAATAACTTGTGAGAAGCTATGAATCCTTGAGCATAATGAAAATGTTGTTTGCATGATATACATCTATATGATACATAAGATTATTTCTTTATTCTGCTCTTTCATGTAAATTACTTGAGAATAACAAAAAGAGAGAGAGATAAAGAAAAGGAAATGAACATTATTCAAGGAAAGTAAAAATCTAAGTAAAGGCAAATACTCCAATCTTAAGGAAAAGCAAAACAAGCATAATATGTTCTGCACATTTGTGAAACCTATGTGAGCATTCTTTTGGAAGAGATAAAATCCGTAATTAATTATACTTAAACAGAGAAAATTTGAAGTGAACATTTTAACCTTTCTATATTGCTCATCATAGGGATAGTGCCAATGGGGAGGCTAGTGGTAGTACCCAGCACTATTTGACCCAACTATTCGGTGTAAGGTATATTAGGGACGGCACAAGAGGGAGGCTAGTGGTAGTACCTCGTGCCCCTTCCAACTCCACCGGATAGGGAGCAAATAGAGTATAGAGCATAAGAAAGTAAAAACGAAAAACAATATCAAAATGTTCGTTAATTTGTTAAGAAAAGAAATTCAAAAAAATGAGGAAATGAATGACAAAGTAAATGAAAGTATATAAGAGGAAACAAGTCAAGTGTTAATCACTTGGAAACACACCTTAAGGATGAAATCAGTGGAAGATTATATTTAAATAGGGAGAGTTTATTTGAAATGAATTGATTTTGATCATTGACATGCTTACTCTTAATATTTTAATGCATGACCTAACACATAATATATTTAGCATGTGGCATGATGTCTTGAATTATGGGTTTTCAATATTTTGTAATGCTCCATGCTTGGACAATTTGATTGAAAGTTTGAAATACTACATAAAATGTTTGTTTGGTATTATTGAAAAGAAATTTCAGATTTGTCGTTCAATCATCGTTAAAATCTGAAAGTTGAATAAATTTGTAAAAAGGAGAAGAGAAGGATATCTCTATTTAGGAAAAATGAATTGATTTTGTTTTATCCTTCAACTTGCTTAACTTTGATATATAATGTTCTAATTTATACCAAAACTCAACATAAATACAAATATTCTGAATATGCTCTCATATATTTGAAATATGTGTTTTTCAATCGTAATGATTTAAGATGAGCTACAATGTGGAAGATACATATCTCAAATTACAACTTTGAAAGCCTCCTTGAGAATCTTTATGAAGTTCAGAATCTGATTTTGTATAAAAGCCATAACTCAATATGATTTCTAAATGAAAATTTTAACATAAGAAAAACAGAATTAATTTTGACACCTTGGTTGATTGTCTCGATACGCATCCGAAACATATCTTTTCTTATCGTTAAAATGTACTAATATTGGTCTAAATGATGTGTCTTTCAATGATCTTGATTGCAAACAAATATTTTTTTAAATATATAATTTTATTTTGATATTAAAAAGATTTATTGTGCTTCATGTATACATTGCTGAAAAACTATGATTAAGAAATTGAGTTCTATAAATATAAATACTTCAATGATCATCTATATGTTTTTCTCTCCTACATTATTAAAGACTTCCATCAAAATAAATATATATATTATTAAAAGAGTGAATGATCTTAAATCTAGAAACATTTCAGCTCACTCAAATGATTCTTAAAAGAAAGAAAATGTAAATGCTTTTGAAAGAAATTGAGCTTCAAATGAATCATTTTCTGATTAATATTTCAGTACATTTTCTCAAAGATTAAGAGGAAGCATAACTTGTTCTTGAAAGATTAAAAAGAGTGATTACTATAAACTTTGAATAATTCTAGATCACTCTACATTCTTGATATCAGAAAGTTTCAGTTTTATTCATGTTTATTATTAAAATCTGAAATTCAACAAAAGAAAAGAATGATTAAAGAAGAATGCATCTTGTGAGGGGGAGCTTTAGATATTCAATCTAAATGAAAAAGGTTACATCCATTTGATGAATATCTTGATAAACCTCTTTGTTGCTTGCCTTGAGTTGAGTTCTACAAAGTTCGTCTTATCTCAAACATTAAGCTTTATAGAAATATGCTCTCATGAGTGTAAGCTGTGCTGAAACTTATAGAAAAATATATTTTCAAGATTGACAACTTGAATATTTTATTGAACATTATCTTCAAATTCTAATACTCTCCAATATGTATCATCTGAAATTTAAATCTGAAAATCTTTATGATACACCTTGAGGCTTGTTATTTGGTTAATATATCTTATGCATAAATCATGAACCAAATTGCAATTCAAAAAGTTGATCCTAAGAACCTCTAATTTAATGAAAAAGGGGGAGAATAATGTGTTGAATTTTCTAGAGTATCTCTTAGAAAACCTATTTTTGGAATTCACTAATGAGTTCTTATTGGCTTGTTCTTTAGAACTTCAATTTTGTGCCAATTCATTATTATATGTACCAAAATGTGCTTCTTTTTAAAGAAATAAAGTCTTTAAAAGAGCTTTAAAAGAACCTTCAAAGCTTTGAATTTTATGTATGCTCTAAAATATATCATAAATTGCATGAATTCATGTTTTGGTATTTATGCCACAATATTTTTACATCATAAAAGAACTTTGAAGTCATTAAGAATTAATGATCCAACATGATGGTATGTTTTTCAAGTATATAAGTTTTGATCATATACTCTGAAAATTAATTAAATTGCTCTCATGTTGATAAAATACTTAATATATTGGGCAAAAGATCTTAAATGAATAAGCTTTCATACTTATTATTGAAGAGAGGTTAGATTTCCATTCGTGCCTTCTTTGAATATCAGTCTTGATACTCCTTGAATTAACTTGAAAAAGATTCCACCCACACTTGATTTGAAAACTATCCTTGGAATCACATTCGATGTGCTCTCATCATAATTTGCTCTGAAATCATCTTAATTGGCTCTGATCTATGCTAATTAATCTTATTCTGACATTATTGCCTTGAGTTATATGATTCATATTCTTGCAATAATTTGACATGCATTAACTGAAAATCAGAGTACTATAAAAAAAAATATATTTGAGTACCATTATCTTTGTGCTTAATGTTTCATTATCTTACAACCTTTTTGATGTTGTCAAAAAGGGGGAGAAATATTTGAGTATATGCTCATAATGCTTTATGTGTTGATTATGTTAAGATTAAATCTAAAGCATTATCATGAAGTATATTTTAAAGATATATATTTTTTACTTCATGCAACTTAGCTATGCATCACTTCTAGAACACAATATATTTTATATTAAATATACTCCAAGTTTTGTCATCATCAAAAAGGGGGAGACTGATGACCCAAAGATTGATTTAAAGATTGATTTTGATGATCACAAAACCTTGAAGTATAAATACTAATGTTTGTGTTGCAAGAAGAAAGATAATTGATTTTGCAAGGAAAAACACAAGAAGGCCTCAAAAGCTCTCAAGAAGAGTTGGAAGAAAAACACACTTCATTGGCTCAAGTTTCAAGTTTAAAAGTATTCAAGTTGGAGGAGCAAACTCTAAAGAAAAATTTAAAAGAATAGTTCTCAAGTCGACTCCTCGAAAATTCGAGTCGACTCCGAGACAGTTCGAGTCGACTCCAAGGCAGCGCAACCTCAAAAGATAGAAGACTGTATTTTTTCGTCTCTGAGAGCCGAGTCGACTCCAAGACAGTTCGAGTCGACTCCAAGGCAGCGCAACCCAAAAGACAGAAGACGGTATTTTTGTCTCTGAGAGGCGAGTCGACTCCAAGACAGTTCGAGTCGACTCCAAGGCAGCGCAAGCCCAAAAGGCAGAAGACTCTATTTTCATCTCTGAGAGCCGAGTCGACTCCGAGACAGTTCGAGTCGACTCCGAGACGGCACAAGTCAACAGACAGAAGATCGGGAGTTCGGGCTCTGAGTGGCGAGTCGACTCCCAGAATATCCGAGTCGACTCGAGTGAGCAAACTTGAAAAATACATCTCTGGATTCCTTGGAACGAGTCGACTCCAAAAGTGCCAGATCAGCTCCAGACATTGGGGAGTCGACTCCAGGTTCAGTCGACTCCAAGTCAAGACAGCACTTTAATTCAAATCCAGAACAGTTGCCGAGCCGTCTCCAGAAAAACATGAGTCGACTCCTGCAATAGGCGAGTCGACTCCAGATCGCGCGAGTCGACTCCGATCCCAACGGAAATATTGTCAGGAGGTACAGACTGTGTCCAATGGCTCTATTTTTGTCTCTAACGGCTAGAATTTTGTTTTCACGCCATCTAAAGCTATAAAATCAAGAGGAGAGCTAGGGGAGAAGAAATGGAAGTGGGAGAGAACACTTAGGAAAGAGATCTCAAAGATAAATCTTCCAAAAGCACAAAAGGGCCATTAAAAAGCAAAATAGAGAGAAGAAGAGCATCCAAGTGAATCCCAAAGCTTCCTCTCCATCCGTGTGCTGCCTCAGTGATCCTCTACCTCGTGCCAAATCAGAAGAGGGACAAGTAAAGAAGAAGCCGAGTTCCTTCATCTTCAAAACTCGTTTGAGGGCTTCTCTTTACTCTATTTGTTTATATTTGCAATATTTGCTTAGTTAAGAAGCTTGTATTTGCTTTAAATTCTTAGTCTAATATCTTGTAACTTGATTCAATCAAGGGATTGAATCAAGGGGTTAAAGTTTGTTGGTGAGCCAAAGGAAAAACCAACGGTGTTAAGATTGTGGTTGGTGAGCCTTTGGGAAAACCAACTGGGTTGATTGTGAACCCGAAAAACAATCGTTGTAAGGTTGTGGTTGGTGAGCCTTTGGGAAAACCAACTGGGTTGGATTGAGCCCGTGAAAACAATCGGTAGGTTCTAGTCGGTGAGCCTGTGAAAACCGACCGAGTTCGTTGTGATCTCGCAAAACCACAAGTTGGGTTGTGAGCTTGTAAAACAACCGGCTGTAATCTGAGGGATTATAGTGAAATTCCCAAGAGGTCTTGAGGAGTGGATGTAGGTGCTGGGATGCACCGAACCACTATACTTTTGTTGTGTCTGTGATGCTCTTTGTTATCTAACTTCCTCACTCTCTTACTTACTTAGATAAATTGCTTGCTTAACTCTTCTCCGCGCATCCTTTAGTTGCAAGCATATTCAATTTACTTAATCAAGTCTCATTCAATATAACTGCATTAAGACTCATTGTATTGAATTGCATACTTGGGCAAACTTAGACTAATCTTTTATTGAGTCCGCTGCTTATTAGTTGATTAGATTAGAATCATACTCTTGCTAAGTTTAAATTCCACTATGCATCCATACAACTTAGCTTAATTAACTCTAAAAGATTAGAAGTAGTTGAAAAGTTTTAAAAGACCCAATTCACCCGCCCCTCTTGGGTTGTCACCTTGGGCAACAATGATCATGCAGCAATCACTGAATTTTAGTATTTTACCTTCTGTTGGTCACTAATAGCAACACAACCTAGCCCATCTCCAATCTTTAGATTTTCAGCCAAGGGATCAATTAATGAACCAAGTCCATGATTCCTTGCATTCCACCTCAGCCACATCCCATGCAATTAGGAACATCTAGTTGTTAGCATCTCTACCAATGTCAGTTAAGAGCTCATCCTTACAAATCCATTTCAAAAAACATCCATCAAGCCCAAATACGGACCAACAAGTTGCCGAAATGCCCCTTCTAAGAGCTTCAAAACCTATAAACAACCTTTCAAACCGCACTCCATCAGCAGACCTCTCAACATTCAATGATACTGTTGTGCCCTTGTTGCTCTTTTTGATCTCTTCATAATAATCAGGGGAGCCTGCCATAATGCTTATGATGAAACCCTCTAATAATCTCCAAAGCCATTTGCCTTGCCCTCCAACATTTAGATACACATCCACTTCATATTTTGTCCTAATGTCAAGTTTCATCTCTTGAAACTCCCTTGCCATCCACATGGTTATCATTTGTCTATTCTTATGACTTCTTACACATCTGTACGCTCCAGCAGAAGTCTTAATTTGGAATTTATCTATACTTTTCTCATATGAACACCATAGTCTAAATGGACAGCCACTGAATGCACATTTTACCTCTGCTCTACTGGCCTCATTCTTATTAAACCTCACATCATACCTCAATGCTACATTGTACCTGGCCACAGCATCTTTGAACTACTCTTGGTATTGAATGTCATACCTTACAAAATTTGATATCCCGCACGACAGTTTTAACTTTTAGGGTTGAAATAAACCGACCTCTTCCTCTTCCTAAGCTCAGCAACCTCATGCTCAGGACTTGACGTAGTTCTACCAAACTCAAAAGAATCATGATACTCACCGTAGTAGCCAATCTGCTCTTCAACTTCATCCAAAGCAGTGGTAGAGCTTGGACCTATAATCTCATTCATGGGAGCTGGTTGTTCTCTCTGCACCGTATTAGCCTGTTCTTTTTTCTATTCCTTGCTTCCTTCACTTTGTCTCTCACAACTATCAACTCCTCATCTTCAGTTAATAGCTCAGCATTTGTATAATAGCTGTCTGTCATCACTCTCTTCCTCTTCATTGTCGCTATATGGGCTGTAGTACTCTTCATCCTCAGAAGCTTCCTCAGCAACATATCGAACCCTAGGTATCTCAAGTACTCTCTCTTTTCCCTTGCTTCTCACTTCTTCACTTCTCACCACTTGTTGACTCTGCTCAGCAACTAGTTTGCTGACTTTGCTTCCTCTGCCTCTTACTTGCTTTTGACCACTTGACTTCTCACCACTTCCTGGCTTTGCTTCTCACTGATCTCTTTTTCAAAACTTCGAGTCCTAGGTCTCTCTATGACTGTTTCATTAACTGCTTCTCCTATGTCTCTCGTTGCTCCACATAAACATGAAGATACTCCCTTGTATCCAATACAGGCTTTATCATTTCTTTAAACTGACTGTCTTTATATATAAGCCTCATTCCTTGATTTTCATTCAGAACATGCACCCTACAGAATAATCCTACAACTTTATCCACACACAGCTTCTCCACTATATCCTGTAACTTCTCATAAAATAAACTGTGGATGTCACGGATGTCATAATAAGCCACAACTCCTCCAACATGTTCAACGCATCCACAACGCATCCACCCTTGTTGACAAACTTGCCAGCATGATGCATAGCAATGGTTACAGAATCCATTCTGCATGACATGTGAAAAAGACTATACTTGAAAGATGAAACAACATTATTATTAAGATAAAATTATCAGCAAAATCTATGAAGCAGTACCCACAAAGAGTTTTTTAAGATCAAATTAGCTGTTAACAAAGAGTCCATTAACATCAAAGGCGGAGTCTACAAAGCAAGATGGCTGTTATCTTGCTTATCTTGCTTCAGAAAGGCGCCCTATCTTGCTGCGGTAAGGTACCTTATCATGATTCAATAAGTAAGATGGCTGCAGCAAGACACAGGCTGAAAATGGAATAGGTTTCAATAACTAGATGGATGCAAAGAAGTCGGCTGTTATTAAGGTTCCATGCACCCTTATTTTTGGAGCTGAAAGATTCAAGTTTCAAGCATTCATGTAATCCCTCTTTTAATTGTGGATCGATCCTAGTGCTTCAGCAGAGTTGTTTTTCATCTTTGTTTGCTCAGCCAGCAATCCAATTTTTTGCAACCAAATAAGGTACAAATAGTTGGCTTTTGATTGTACATATTTTCGATAAATATATTACAGTGAATAGAAACCAAGGTGGCATCTTGCCTCCCTTATTCTCAAAAAACTAGATGGCTGCAGCAAGAGAGCAGTGAAGAGACATGACAAATGGGCACCATTAAACAAATGGGTTCCATTAACTAGATAGGGTTCCATTAAACCAACTATAAAAATGGTATTATTTAGTCCCATTTGGATAAGTCTGACTAAAAAAAAAGGGAAACATCTTGGGACCATGTTTTGCTAATAACAAAGCATTAACAAAGCTTTGGGGCTACATAGAGACACGACAAAAACAATTTTTTTGGATCACCTTCTGCTCAAAATCACTAGCAATGTTTGATATTAAAAGCAATCTTTTCTTGTTTTTCTCTATGGAGTGAAGGATCCAGGATGAAGGGATTACGTATTACAGGAAAAGCCTAAGGGAAACCCTAATAAAGTATAATGACAAAACATAATGCAAGACGAAGATATTACCATCATCATCGAAATGGAGGACTAGTAACGTTGCTAGCCACCGAAGGGAAACACCACCACTCTCACGTCCATTTCTAGTGCGCAGTCGTTGGGAACAAGAGATAGGATTTGGATGGAAATGGAAGTCAAAATCCTAACCAAAGTGGGGCGAAAATGGGAGATAAGCTTGTCCACATCAGCCCTTTTTACCATATAAGCAAGTTGCATGATATGTGACTGCTCCATAATGGCAGCCAGATGGAATTCATAGCGAAGGTTCGAATTAAAAAGCTTAAAAATTTAATGACCTGATTGCACTAAATTAAACTTCAGAAAGAAATTGAAAGCCCTAAATAGTTTAGAATTTTTTGCATGACTAATCCTATCTAATTTAGCAGCTGCATTGCGTGGTGCAAAACTTTTTTCTGGTAGACTAAAGCAGTGCAAATGTTCAACACTACACATTACTATCAGTTTTATTTAAGGAAAAAAAATATCGGACCATCAAAAATTTGGTAGTTATCCTGATAAATAAGAATGGTAGGGTAGTTATCTTAAAGATCAATCTACATTTAGATTAGGTAATCAAATCATAATATAACAGGACTAAGATGGCCTATAAAGGGCTGTGTGTGTATGTATCTCAGAACATATTGGAGCCAATTCAATAGGTGGTTGAAATCAGTAATCATATTTTATCTACTCTAAGAAATTGGTATGCAGGCCTGGACAAAAGATTTTTCAGCATGTATTATATAATGACTCTACATGGACTCCTATTGTTTGAGGCAAACAAATTAAGAAGGGAACAAAAGAAATATGACTTTTACCATGTTGTCTTTCTCATTGACAAGGTCAGCAATCAGATAAAGTTATACACCTAAATGGATGAGCATGACGAAGGAAAATCACACAGTTTCAGAAATAAAGTACATGGATGCACACCCTCCGCAAAATTTTATAAAAACTCTAATTCAAAAATAAGTATCAAATACCATAAATGAGATCCTTCACATCAGTACATGATTTTGCTTGTGATGGGAAAAAATAGAACGTAATTTGTCAGAAAAGGTTCTATGAGTACTTGATATGATCAAAAATAGAAGGTATAAATTCCTGCAATCTGCTCAATTTGAACCTCTTGAAAATAATAATAGAAATAAAATAATTATGAAAATAAGGTCTAAGTTTTTTTAACTAATTTGAACAATAAAATTGATTGCAATCCTATATTTATTCTAGTAAAATACATGCTTATGAAATCCATATTAAATTTCTCTTCTAGTTGAAAAAGATTATAACTTTTTTTCAAAATAGTTATGACCAGTAGAAATAATTATAAAAAATCTAAAATTCTCCTAGAGTTAGATCTCGGCTTCTATATCAACTTTGTCTTCAATTGCTTCATCTAATTCTTCCCAAATTATGAGTTATGCCCGTAAAACACTTTTCAGAAAAGAAACTTTTACTTTCACTGATCCTTTTTAAGACCTAAAAGTCATCATATACCAATGATCATTGCAGTCAAACCCTTCAAGGGTAGACGCAGCATCATATATTTTGCAAATTTGCCCAATTTTTAGAAAAGAGCACCCCAGTTAGACATTGCATTGGAAGTTATGGCCTCTAGAAATTTTGATATGCAATTCAACTTGACGAATCTTAGTCCCAGACTCTGGCTAGATCTATCCAAAATTACTAGAGTGGTCAACATTGAGTCATTAGACGTGAGCTATTATCTATCAACTACTTACTATCAAAAAAATAATGAGATTTTGGAGATTCCCTAGCTAAGATCCAATGGTACAAAAATAAGCATCATTCCTATCATTTATTTTTTTCCCTTTTTTACCATTGGATGCATAAGCAATGCACATGCTAGTAATTTCCAAATCAAATAACTTTTTTTTTTAACAATAAGCAAATTTAGAGATAATGAACCATATCCAATAGGTTGGATCATCGATGTCAAATCTCTGGTCATCCAGTGTGGATTGGCCTTATTTGGATTGTTATATGGATACTTGTTCTTGCGCCCTGCCCTTTCAGAAAAGCTAATAAAAAAAGATAAACACACACACACACACATATATATAAAATTGTATACATGTGTGATGTGAATAAGGAGTAGCACTCTTAAGTTGGCGGTGATTTTTATAGTGTTGTCATTAAAGTAGTTTGAAAAACATTTTGATGCAATATTGCATTGCTTAATAAATTGCAAATGTGCACCCTCTTTCTATTTTGTAGAAAACAATATAACTGGTATGCACACATTAAAAAAAAAGAGCAAGTTCTTTAACGACAAACTAAAAAGGTACATACATACATACACACACACACATACATTACACACATATATAAAAATCGCTGCCAACTTAAGAATGCTACTCCTTATTCACATTACATACATACATACATACACACACATGCATACACACACACACATGCATACACACACACACACATACAGACATACACATGCACATACGTACATACACATGCACATACATACATACACACATACATACATACGTACATACATATATACATATATATATATATAACATACAGATATACATACACACATACATGCATACATACAAACATACATATATACATACACACATACATACAGACAGACACACACATACACACACACACACATGCATACACGCATGCACACAAATATACACACAGACATACACAAACATACATAGAGACATACATACATACACACATATATACATACATACATACACAATATAGACGCGCATGTACCTGCACAACATACATACATACACACATACATATATACATACATACATAATACAGACACACATGCACCCGTATATACAAACATACGTACGTATGTGTGTGTATCTTTATGTATGTATATATGTATGTATGTAGATATGTGTTGCCCAAGAAGACAACCCAAGAGGGGGTGTGAATTGGGTTTTAAGTAATAATTGCAAATTAAAACTTAATGAGTAACTAATTGAACCTTATTGCAAGTGGATTAATTAGTTTACTATATGCAGTGGATGAAGGAAATGGGAGAGACAATTAAACAATCACAAACACAAGAGATTTTATAGTGGTTCGGAGCTAACCCTTGCTCCTACGTCCACTCCCCAAGCTTCACTTGGGAGTTCACTATAATCCCTCGGATTACAGCCGGTTGTTTTACAAGCTCACAACCCAACTTGTTGTTTTACGAGATCACAACGAACTCGGTCGGTTTTCATAGGCTCACCGACTAGAACCACCCGATTGTTTTTCCGGAATTACAATCGAACCCTTACAAGTTGGTTTTACCCTCGGCTCACCAACCAACCTTCACACCCTTGATTCAATCCCCTGATTGAATCAAGTAAGAAAAGCAGTTTGAAAAGAGTACAAGGATAGCTTCTTGAAAAGCAAATATAAACAATATGAATAAAGAAGAGTTAGAAGCCCTCAAACAGATTTTTGAATGTGAAGAAGGGGGCTTCTCAAACTCTGCAACTCCTCTTGAGTGTGCTGAAGATTTGTTGTCAGAAGGGGAGCCTTGAATGCGAGGAAGACATTTGGAGGATAGACTTTTAATGCACTTCTTCCTTCTTTCACTTGTAATCACTCTTGAGAAGCTTTGGTAGGTGGAAATCTCTTTTTGTTTGAATGAAATAGCTCTCTTGTTGTCTACTACTGTTCACTCTGGCTATTTAAGCAGTCCACTTTGAAAACTAGCCGTTAGACACCTTTTTGTGGCCGTTCTGCACACTCTGCAACTCCTAACACAGTGTCCGTTGCGATCGGAGTCGACTTGCTCGATCTGGAGTCGACTCGGCTGTTGCTGGAGTCGACTCATGCTTTACTGGAGACGACTCGCCCACTGTTCAAAATTTGAAATAAAGTGCTGTCCAGTTCTGGAGTCGACTCGGCCAAACCTGGAGTCGACTCGCCAATGTTCGAAGATGACTCTCCCTTCTGGAGACGACTCGTTTTTCAGGAATCCAAAGATCTTTCTTTCAGGTTTACTTCCTCGAGTCGACTCGGATTCTCTTGGAGTCGACTCGGCTCTCAGAGCCTGAAAAACTGGTCTTCTATCTTTGGAGTTGAACTGCCTCGGAGTCGACTCACACTTTGCTGGAGTCGACTCGGCTCTCAGACACCGAAAAACTGGTCTTCTGTCTTTGGAGTTGAACTGCCTCGGAGTCGACTCGCACTTTGCTGGAGTGACTCGGCTCTCAGACACCGAAAAACTGGTCTTCTTTGGAGTTGAACTGCCTCGGATTCGACTCGGACTTTGCTGGAGTCGACTCGGCTCTCAGACACCGAAGTTGGTTCTCTGACTTTTAGTCTTGCATTCCTCTGAGAGTCGACTCTTGCTTCTTTAGGAGTCGACTCGCCAACCGTCGGAGTCGACTCGAGTTCTTCTGGAGTCGACTCGGCTCTCAGAGTCTAAAACAACTTCTCTGTCTTTCTGTCTGTTACTCCTTGGAGTCGACTCGGAGCTAACGGGGGTCGACTCGGCAAGCATCGGAGTCGACTCGAATTCTTCAGAAGTCGACTCGGTGACAGGGTCTGAGATTCATCTTTCTGTCCTGCTGTCTGTTCTCAGTCGGAGTCAACTCGCAGTGTGCCGGAGTCGACTCGAGCCTGTGCCAGAGCGTCTGAAACACTTGGAGTCGACTCGAAATCTTTCGGAGTCGACTCGAGTTTCAGCCTTTGACTTAAGCTGATTTCCACATGCACTCAAAAGAGGATTCTTACAAATTTTGCCTGATATGCTGGATTGAATTCATTAGTATAATATAAAATATACTCAATGGTTTTGTGCTCATCAAAATCAAATAGGGTTATAATCAATCACTCCACAATCTCTCCCTTTTTGATGATGACAAAACATTGAATATTTTTGAAGTGAATTGCTCAATCATTCAGTAAAAGTTTTGAAATGAATTCAAATGTCTGGTTATTTTAATCTATCCAGAATTGAAAGGTATGGATCAGTAAATCCTAAAATTAAGGCTCCCCCTTTCATTTGGAATTATATAAGCCTTCATATCATGCAATCAATTGTTTGGCTTATATGTAGTTAATGATTTCGCTTTTTTAAGATTTCAGATTCTCCCCCTCAACATATGCATTCAATTTTGTTTAGATTCTCTGAATTTTTTTTAATGTCTTGAAGCTTTTGAGCTTAAATTTTTGGTTTTAGAGGGAGAATCTGACAATTTGTTCTTGAGTATGATTCAACTAATCTCCAAATATTCCTTGAATAGATTCTGGAGATTACTCCTTTAGGAGCCCCAACAGAGAGATAATGAGCCTCGAGGTATCAAATCCACTTAGAACAAATTATGTTTTGACGTTTTGCTTTAAGGGTTTTCTTTCTTTTTCTTTCTTTACATTTCAAAACATCACATTTTCTCCCCCTTTTTGTCATCATAGCAAAAAGAAGCGCAGAACACAGAAAAGTATTACACAGTTTTGTAAGAAAGTGTCTACTCATTGTATTGATGCTAATTTTGAGTACAATAGTAGAGAGAAATACAAGTATAGAGTAAATACATCATAAGATAGAAAACAAAGCTACTCTAGGGTTTCTTTGTAGTGGAGGATGTGGCTCCTGATTTGAGTCTATTCATTTGCATGACTAAGCTTATCCCCTCAGATACGTTCCCTAGCTGTGCGATGATCTCCGGGGTGAGTCTAGACTGTGTCGAGGAAATCTCGTTCACTTTTTCTTGGATGGTGTCAAGCTTGAAGATCAATGCATTAGCTAGCTGCTCTGCACCCTGACTCTGGTTGCCTAGCTCATGTCTGATGCTGTCTCGCATCTTCCTTGTGTCGTCCTTGACGTCACTTATGTTCCAGTATTGAGCTTGAACTAGGCTTCGAATATTGAATATCTCCTCCTTCATATTTGCAACCATCTCTGTCACGGCTGCTAAGGAGGAAACTAGCTCGGTGGAGGGAGCACTCTGAGGACCTCGGAGCTCCCTCAGTAGATCATCTCTCAGTTCCCTCACTATCTCCTGCCGCAACTCTCGGAGCTGCTCAGAAGATATCCGAACCTCCAGGGGCTGCTGCTGAGAAGGTGGGGCAGTGGAGGTGGAAGGCTCAGTATAGGTAGGAGCAGAGGTGGAAAGAAAAGTGGGAGGAGCTATGTCATGGTCCTGATCATGATCGAGACTGGGTGAGTGATGAGTGGTAGGGTCAGAAGGTGTAGATGTGGATGTGGATGATTTCCTAACCCAGACTCCCCCTACCTTGTGGAATCCCATCCGGTGAAAGGTCCCCTCACTCATGCGATCTGTAAAACGCAGTGAGTGAGAGGGTTCCCCCTCAGGGATAGGAACCTCTAACTGTCTAAATATCAGAGTGAATAACATACCGTAAGGAAGACTCAGCCTAGGTTTGTCTAGGGGTTCACAAAGGTATTTGTAGATGAGTTTTGGAAAGTTGATGGGAGTGTCTTGGAGGAGGTAGAACATCAAGGCCAGGTCTCTCTCGGAAATGAAGTCAAACCTACCAGTCTTTGGGAAGAGAGTCCTAGAGATGATACTAAGGAGAAGCCGCATTTCAGCCGAAAGCTGATTTGCGAACACCTCCTCTATGAGGGACAGAGGTGGACTCCCTAAAATGGCTGTAAGGGCCTCTGTCCTATCGGAGGGGTGTGTGGGAACAATCCCCTCACTCGAGAGATGGAGGACTCAAGCAATGAAGTCCTCCGAGATGAAAATAAAGACACCCAAAATTGTTCCCTGGATACCCCCGCTAACCCGTGCGACAGTACCATAGAATTTCCTAACTAACCCTGGATAGGTAGGGAGGTCAAGTGTGCAGAAAAACTATAAACCCTGGGCCCTAAGGTGATGCCCTAGGTTGAACCCTTCCCGGGAGAGAAAGTCAAAGTTGACTTGCCTCCCGGTAGAGACAACCTTCCCGGCGCATGAGCGCGAGGGAACCGGCCTAGGCGGGGAAGGAACCGGAGGTGGGGGCCTCGCCGGTTCGCTCCGAGCCTTGGACCGTCGCTCGGCCCCACTCGCGAAGACGGGTCTCTTTCGGCTCGGGACAAGGACCTTCCTGTTAGATGTATGCCCTAGAAGCCAATCTGGCTGACACATTGTTAATTCTAGGGACATAATTTTGTACTTGACTATTTATTATTGAATAAATAAAAGGCATCTTTTCATTCATATTATTTATGTGTCTATGAATCGTCCAAGAAATTAATAAGATGATGATGCATATTCTCAAGAGTTGAGAATTTGAGCCATGCATCATTGGTGATTAATTTCTAAATGCTCCTGATCAATGGATCATCACGAGGACGGTGATCGATCCGATCAGTGCACAGATCACTTTCCTTCTGGATGGACGAGACTTGAGTCCACAGTGTAGGGACACTGAAGTGATAGTGCAGGTGCTTGTTAGAGAACAAGGGTACTGAGCGTGACCAAGACAAGAAGTTACTTGGATGTCTATCCACTCGTCAGTGACTTGCTTGATGTTGCAGTAGTGTGACTGGTCCTTTGACCTGCGGTGCTTCGGCTACTCACAGTGAGGTTATTGTAGTTTGACTGCACACATACATGGTCTCTAGCCATATGGGTCCATGCAGTGTAGATTGGCTGCAGTAGGTTCACTGTAGGAGTAGGGTATGCACCTACAAGGAATCTATCGACCTTGATAGAAGAGGAGTGATCCTATGTGATTTGTTAGACTGAGTTCTAAGACCTTGGCCAGGGCAGTAATATAAAGTGGAAAAAGAGTTTTCCACTATCGAACTCAAGTCGAATAAATCTTGACATATGACAGACGATGGGGTTTGACGAGTTGTCCATGACCTCCGTCCTGTAGGGATCCACGATAGTAGGACTGTATCACACGTTAACTGCACCTAGAGGTTCATCTTTCTATTCTACTGGGTAGCCACTACATGCTGCTAGGTGTCACTGGTGGATGGTGGGACTCATAGAGATTATCTTGATGATCGATAAACCCTAATGAGTTGAGTTGGAATCGTTCCAACCCATTGAAAGGAGTTTTCAATGATATTGTGATAGAGATCATAATATATCTCACTACCAGTCAGAGTAGCACCTATGGGGTCACACATACTAGAAGTATTGACCGATCCGATAGTTGAAAAGTGATTATGAATCACAAGTAATCAATTTGATTGATAAGAAGTTGAAGAAGGAACAAAGGAAATTAATTATTTGGACTTAAAACAAGAGTCCTACTTCGGGTAGGATTCCTAGAGTCCTAATTGGATTAGGACTGGGAATCCTAGTTGGAGTAAGACTGGGATTCCTACTTGGAATAGGATTCCTGCAATCCTAATGAGATTAGGAGTTTTGAATCAAAATTGGATTCCTACTTGGAGTAGGATTCCTAGAGTCCTAATCGGATTAGGACTTCGGATTCAAATAGAGTCCTAATTAGATTAGGACTAAAATTAAATGTGTCCTAATTTGGATTAGGGTTTCTTAAGTCACAATTAATTATTAATCTAATGAATCAATAAGACTCCTAATTGGATTTGGATTGAAGAGTTCAATTGAGTCAAAATTGATTTAAGTTCTAATTGGATTAGGACTTACCTAGATTGGATCCTAATTGGTTCACCCTTGGGCTAAGCCTAATTGGATTAGGGCTTGACCACATTAGGGCATTTCAAACCCTACTTAATGTGGATTAGGGTTAACCATGAGGAGGGGAATATGCCCCTCCCTTTTCCATGTGGAGAAGGGAGAAGAGAAAGGCAAGTTGTCATGGAGCTCCTAAATGTTAGGAGCTCCACTCCCTTTAAAAGGAGGACTAGGGGCCAGCGCCCTAATCAATTGAAGCCTCCTCCTCTTGCTGTCTCCACCCTCCCTTCTCCTCTCTTGGTTCAACCGCAAGCAAGGTGCAAGGGAAAGAAGAGCTTGGCGACATCCCTTCTTCCTCCTCTTGGCTTCAACGCATGAGAAAAGAAGAAGGCTGCGAAGGGCTTTGATCTTCTTCCTCTTCTTCATTCTTCTTCTTCCTCCTCTCAAGCACAATCAAGGGTTGATTGAAAGAGAGGAGATCAGCCATCAAAAAGAAGTCTTTGCAAGGGAGCTAGCACCCCGGGAAGACAAGAAAGCTTTGATCGGTCCTCTGTTTCGTGTGGATACCCGTAGAGGCCGGACACTTGAACGGCTTCAAGCGAACCCTCTTCCTAAAACCACGAACTCAGATTTGCGGTGATCATCTACCCGCACAAGGTGAAGATCTGATCTTCCTAAAGGTTTTAAAAGTATTAATCCTTATCTTATCTACGAACGGTCTAGAAACAGCGTTCATGCGATGAACGGTTGATCCCGCGCATGCCTCTTCCGCTGCGTTCTGAATTTTTTTAAATTTCAGCGGCATGATCGGGGTTCCCAACAGTGGTATCAGAGCCTAGGCTTCGTAGATTAAGGTAAGAATTAAATATCTAAAGGCTTATTAGATCTGAAAATTGAATGATCATGCATGCTGAAAATTTCTGCATGCAGATTTTTCAGGGGTGCTGATTTTTGCATGCTGATTTTTATGTGATAAAATGATGATTCTAATTGCGTTGTTAATGAGATTACAAAGTTTAGAATCATGATTAGCATGATCAGCAACCTATGTCATGACATAATCAGTTAGTTTTCAGATCTGAAAATTATAATTGTTGCATATGGTGATGATCATAGGATTCAAACCCTTTTGGTATCAAATGTAATGACCTGCGATGTGATCTGCGATGTCATGTAATTTTTCAGATGCTTGCATGCATCTTATTTGATATTTTGAGAGGCCTGCGTGCCTCCTAAAAGGAGATGTAATTTATTTTTATTTTTATTTTACATCTGGTTGTATTTCTGTGATGTGATGTACGTCAACGATCAAGTCGAAGATGATGCATGGGATGAACAGGGGTCTAAGCGGTTGATGGCGATTGGATCAAGAGTTGGTCAAGGATCGAATCAAGGAGGCTTGAAACCAATTCAAGAGTTGAAGACCAGTTGATCGATTGACGTGCATGTGCTTGTAATACGACCTAACTAGAATCCATGATCATCACCTATTTAAAGTTTAGCTTTAATTTGATGCTGCGATTATAACTGCCTGTGATGTGCCGTTTGCATGTGATGTGAATGCGAGTCGGGTAGATAGGTTTACATGTGATGTAGCAAACCCAATTGAGACCTAAATCAAAACCTCCTCAATCAAGTCGAGAGTAAACCGACATGAGCAAGTCATATTAGATTAATTGATCTAATTGGTGTCTAGGAAAGCATGAAAGGTGGTTACTTAATTAGGACCTTACTCTCTGAGTAAGGGGAGCCTCCCACCTGCTTACCTGGCCAATTGTTCGATTACCTCTTATGAAGGGCTCAAGTTGCAAACACTAAGACCTGATTAACCAATATTAAGTCAATAGGTCTTCCACTGTAGTAGAGCTGCTAAGGCCTTTCTGATGTTGATTTGTCTCGGCTGGACACAGTGGTCAAGTTGCATCGGGGGGCTGGACCTCTCTATAGACATGAGATGTTATAGGGTAAAGGTGGGGTTGGGCACCAATAACTGTTAGGTGAGGACCCAATGACGACTTTATTCCTACGGTTATACGGTGGGTCTGACTTAACTAAGCGATGGGACCAATAACTGTTAGGTGAGGTTTTCATGGCTTAGAGACCAAGTTACACTGCAACATGCTTAAGAAGCATTGTACAAGAGTTGTACACTCATCCATCTATGTGTCACCAATAACTGTTAGGTGAGGTGGCATGTAAATCGGTGGGACCGCAGTACCCACTAGAAACCCTAGTCGTGTGGGATTTTCGTTTTCCTACCAAAGGAGTATGAGGGATTCGAGAAAATAGTGGGAGTTACATTTGTTCTAAAAGACCTTAGAACAGATTAGGATCAAGTACAAAAGTCTAACTAGAATCTTTACTCTCTGAGGATTATAAAGTCAGCTTCTAGACTCTTAACTCATATCCTATAGAACAACCGTTTGACCAAACCCAATTATAAAGATTGGCTCAGCAAATTTCAAAAATAGTTTTGAATTGTGAGAAATTCGGGTATATGCTAGGCCATGGAATCCCCATGTTACCAATCCGTCCGATCACTGATCAGCGTAAGACGCTTGTTAAGTGGACGAACAATGACAATAAAGTTAGGTGCTGCACAATGGCATCCATGTCCAATGCATTACAATGCCAGCATGAGAACATGAAGACTGCCAGGGACATATTAAATCACCTGCAAGAGTTGTATGGTGATCAGAGTCACGCAGCTCGGTTTGAAGTGTCCAAGAGGCTCTTCAAAGCCAAGATGCACGATGGGCAGTCTGTCCATGATCATGGTTTGACCATGATAAAGGACTTAGAGAAGCTTGAGAAGCTTGGCATGACCATGCACAAGGAATTGCAAACGGATTTGATCCCGCAATCCCTTCCAGCTTCATATGAATAGTTTATAGTAAACTACCATATGAACAAAGGTTGTATGCACTAAAATAGAATTGTTAAATAAATTGGTAACTACCTTAGGGACCTTGAAGAAGTTCAAGGGGCATCGTTTTCGCTGTCAAGTTGGTTTCTACTTTCAAGAGAGAGTCTATTTGAAAGAAGAAGAAGCCTGCGAAGAAGCAGAAGACTAAGAAAACACCAAGTAAGGAAGTTCCAAGAAAAAGGCCAATTGCAAGGAAAAATGTTTCCATTGCATCATGGACGGCCATTGGAAGAGGAACTGTCCTACGTACATGGGAAGCATAAAGAACATGAAGGGTGATAGACCTTCAGAAGGTATGTCAGATATGCTCAGGATACTTAGGGACTGTTACCTATTGCTAGCAGAAATTTGATTTCTGTATTTTATTGAGCACAGAAAGATTTTTATTTGAAAAATAAATTGATTCAACATGGTTTTATGATTGACAGTCTCTATCACATACATATGGATGTATCTGTGAATATATCTGAGCAAACAGTGAATACCATAGGATCTAATAGATCCAAAAATGAGATAAATCTAAAGTATTTGTGGCACCTCAGGCTTGGCCATATAGGAGAAGACAGAATAAACAAATTGGAGAAACATGAGCTTTTGGGCTCATTGACTTTCGAGTCATATTTGATTTGTGAATTCTGCCTTCAAGAAAAGATGGCCAAGTTATCATTTGTAGGACACAGGGAGGTCCACTGAAATACTTACCCTAGTACACACTGATGTGTGTGGCCCATTCGATGTGCAGGCTAGGGGTTGTAATTTTTACTTCATTTTACCGATGATTACTCACGGTATGGATTTGTGTATGAGATACAAATATGAAACTTTTGAAAGGTTCAAAAAGCTTAGATATGAAGTAGAAAATAAGCACAAAAACTCATTAAGGTTCTTCGATCAGATCGAGGAAGTGAATACCTTAATGGAGAGTTCCATGATTATCTCAAGGAGAATGGAATAGTTTCATAATGGACTCCTCCTGGTACACCTCAGCTCAATAGAGTGTCAGAGAGGAGGAATCGGACTCTATTGATATGGTCCAGTCCATGATGAGCTTCACTGATTTACCCTTGTTTCTTTAGATAGATGCTCTATTTTCAGCTATTTACTTGTTGAATAGAGTTCCCTCTAAATCCGTTCCTACCACACCGTATGAGATATGGCATGGTAAGAAACCAAGTCTTGGTCATCTCAAGATTTGGGGATGTCCGGCCCACGTCAAGAGACTACAGGCGGACAAACTAGAGACTAGGACCATAAGTGCTCGTTTCATAGGATATCCTAAAGAGTCATTAGGATACAATTTTTACGTCTCAGAGGATCACAATGTGTTTGTGAGCCGTCACGCCATCTTCTTGGAAAAACCAGTTTATCCTTGATAGAGGCAGTGGAAGGAAAATTGAGCTTGAAGAGAAAGTCTCTGAAAAGCAACGAGTCATGGATCCTATCGAACCCATTCATACAGAGCCAATACACGATGTCCCTCAACCACCTCGCAGATCAAGTAGGGTCTCCCATCCTCCCGATAGATACTTAGGTATACTAGAAGAGGATACCGAGGAAATGTTCCTAGTGGGAGATAGGGATCACACGCAGGATTCCAAAACCTACGACGAGGCGATATCTGATATCGATTCCGAAAAATGGCTGGAAACCATGAAGTCAGAGTTAGACTCCATGCATTCCAACCAAGTCTGCACCTTAGTAGACCCACCAGAAGGTATTGTACCTATTGGATGCAAATGGATCTACAAAAGAAAAATAGGTTCGGATGGAGAGGTAGAGACCTATAAGGCAAGGCTTGTGGCGAAAGGGTATAGTCAACGCGAAGGCATTGACTATCAGGAGACCTTTTTACCTGTAGCCATGCTAAAATCCATCCGAACATTGCTTGCCATTGCAGCATTTCATGATTATGAAATCTGGCAGATGGATGTGAAAACTGCTTTTCTGAATGGATATCTTGATGAAGATATCTATATGGAACAGCCTTTGGGTTTCACTTCCAGTGATGGAGATCACAAGGTCTGCAAGCTGCAAAGGTCCATCTATGGACTAAAGCAAGCATCTCGGAGTTGGAACACTCGTTTCGATGACGCAATCAAAACGTTTGATTTCATCAAAAACGAAGAGGAACCGTGTGTTTACAAAAAGGTTAGTGGGAGTGCTGTCATTTTTCTCGTACTGTACGTAGATGACATTCTCCTAATTGGGAATGATATTCCCATGCTAACCTCGATCAAGGTTTGGTTGTCAAAAAGGTTCTCCATGAAAGACCTTGGGGAAGCATCCTATATTTTGGGAATAAAGGTCTATAGAGATAGATCTAAAAGGATGCTTGGCCTATCACAGAAGATGTACATAGAGGAAGTGCTGAAAAGGTTCAGCATGGAAAACTCTAAAAGGGGTCGCTTACCCCTAAGGCATGGAATTAATCTTTCCAAGAAGATGTGCCCCAACACATCTGAAGAGATTCAACGCATGAGCAAGATCTCCTATGCATCAGCAATAGGGAGCCTCATGTATGCCATGCTATGTACATAACTTGATATAGCACATGCTGTGAATGTCACGAGCATATGTCAATCAGATTCAGGCAAAAAGCACTGGATAGCTGTGAAGAACAGTCTTAAGTACTTGAGAAGAACTAAGGACATGTTCTTGGTCTTTGGAAGAAGATCAGAGTTGAAGGTAGAAGGATGCACACATATTGATGATAGAAAGTCTACATCAGAATATGTGCAATGGTGGTTCAGCAAATTGGAAGAGTTCCAAACAACCGATCATTATAGATTCTACCTTAGAAGCTGAATGTTAAGTCGTCTCTGAGGGTGCAGCGGAAATCTTTTGGTTTAAAAGGTTCATTGCAGAGTTAGGTGTAATGTCATCAGATGTCATAACACTCTACTGCGATAACAAAGGCACCATAGCACTAGCTAAGGAGTCAAAGGTCTCACCAGAAATCGAAGCACATAGAGCGGCAGTTTAACCTAATAAGCGACTACCTCGAAAGAAAATAAGTAGAGGATCAGAGAGTAGACTCCACAGAAAATGTGGCAGACCCATTCACTAAGCAGCTAAGTCGGCAGAAAACTAAAACGCATCTTGAGAAGATGGGGCTTAGGTTTATGGCTGATTGGCTTTAGTGCAAGTGGGAGATTGTTAGATGTATGCCCTAGAAGCCAATCTGGCTGACACATTGTTAATTCTAGGGACATAATTTTGTACTTGACTATTTATTATTGAATAAATAAAAGGCATCTTTTCATTCATATTATTTATGTGTCTATGAATCGTCCAAGAAATTAATAAGATGATGATGCATATTCTCAAGAGTTGAGAATTTGAGCCATGCATCATTGGTGATTAATTTCTAAATGCTCCTGATCAATGGATCATCACGAGGACGGTGATCGATCCGATCAGTGCACAGATCACTTTCCTTCTGGATGGACGAGACTTGAGTCCACAGTGTAGGGACACTGAAGTGATAGTGCAGGTGCTTGTTAGAGAACAAGGGTACTGAGCGTGACCAAGACAAGAAGTCACTTGGATGTCTATCCACTCGTCAGTGACTTGCTTGATGTTGCAGTAGTGTGACTGGTCCTTTGACCTGCGGTGCTTCGGCTACTCACAGTGAGGTTATTGTAGTTTGACTGCACACATACATGGTCTCTAGCCATATGGGTCCATGCAGTGTAGATTGGCTGCAGTAGGTTCACTGTAGGAGTAGGGTATGCACCTACAAGAAATCTATCGACCTTGATAGAAGAGGAGTGATCCTATGTGATTTGTTAGACTGAGTTCTAAGACCTTGGCCAGGGCAGTAATATAAAGTGGAAAAAGAGTTTTCCACTATCGAACTCAAGTCGAATAAATCTTGACATATGACAGACGATGGGGTTTGACGAGTTGTCCATGACCTCCGTCCTGTAGGGATCCACGATAGTAGGACTGTATCACACGTTAACTGCACCTAGAGGTTCATCTTTCTATTCTACTGGGCAGCCACTACATGCTGCTAGGTGTCACTGGTGGATGGTGGGACTCATAGGGATTATCTTGATGATCGATAAACCCTAATGAGTTGAGTTGGAATCGTTCCAACCCATTGAAAGGAGTTTTCAATGATATTGTGATAGAGATCATAATATATCTCACTACCAGTCAGAGTAGCACCTATGGGGTCACACACACTAGAAGTATTGACCGATCCGATAGTTGAAAAGTGATTATGAATCACAAGTAATCAATTTGATTGATAAGAAGTTGAAGAAGGAACAAAGGGAATTAATTAATTGGACTTAAAACAAGAGTCCTACTTCGGGTAGGATTCCTAGAGTCCTAATTGGATTAGGACTGGGAATCCTAGTTGGAGTAGGACTGGGATTCCTACTTGGAATAGGATTCCTGCAATCCTAATGAGATTAGGAGTTTTGAATCAAAATTGGATTCCTACTTGGAGTAGGATTCCTAGAGTCCTAATCGGATTAGGACTTCGGATTCAAATAGAGTCCTAATTGGATTAGGACTAAAATTAAATATGTCCTAATTTGGATTAGGGTTTCTTAAGTCACAATTAATTATTAATCTAATGAATCAATAAGACTCCTAATTGGATTAGGATTGAAGAGTTCAATTGAGTCAAAATTGATTTAAGTTCTAATTGGATTAGGACTTACCTAGATTGGATCCTAATTGGTTCACCCTTGGGCTAAGCCTAATTGGATTAGGGCTTGACCACATTAGGGCATTTCAAACCCTACTTAATGTGGATTAGGGTTAACCATGAGGAGGGGAATATGCCCCTCCCTTTTCCATGTGGAGAAGGGAGAAGAGAAAGGCAAGTTGTCATGGAGCTCCTAAATGTTAGGAGCTCCACTCCCTTTAAAAGGAGGACTAGGGGCCGGCGCCCTAATCAATTGAAGCCTCCTCCTCTTACTGCCGCCACCCTCCCTTCTCCTCCCTTGGTTCAACCGCAAGCAAGGTGCAAGGGAAAGAAGAGCTTGGCGACATCCCTTCTTCCTCCTCTTGGCTTCAACGCATGAGAAAAGAAGAAGGCTGCGAAGGGCTTTGATCTTCTTCCTCTTCTTCATTCTTCTTCTTCCTCCTCTCAAGCACAATCAAGGGTTGATTGAAAGAGAGGAGATCAGCCATCAAAAAGAAGTCTTTGCAAGGGAGCTAGCACCCCGGAAAGACAAGAAAGCTTTGATCGGTCCTCTGCTTCGTGTGGATACCCGTAGAGGCCGGACACTTGAACGGCTTCAAGCGAACCCTCTTCCTAAAACCACGAACTCAGATTTGCGGTGATCATCTACCCGCACAAGGTGAAGATCTGATCTTCCTAAAGGTTTTAAAAGTATTAATCCTTATCTTATCTACGAACGGTCTAGAAACAGCGTTCATGCGATGAACGGTTGATCCCGCGCATACCTCTTCCGCTGCGTTCTGAATTTTTTTAAATTTCAGCGGCATGATCGGGGTTCCCAACACTTCCTAGGCATTTTTTGTTAGATGTATGCCCTAGAAGCCAATTTGGCCGACACATTGTTGATTCTAGGGACATAATTTTGTACTTGACTATTTATTATTGAATAAATAAAAGGCATCTTTTCATTCATATTGTTTATGTGTCTATGAATCGTTCAAGAAATTAATAAGATGATGATACATATTCTCAAGAGTTGAGAATTTGAGCCATGTATCATTGGTGATTAATTTCTAAATGCTCCTGATCAATGGATCATCACGAGGACGGTGATCGATCCGATCAGTGCACAGATCACTTTTCCTCTGGATGGACGAGACTTGAGTCCACAGTGTAGTGACACTGAAGTGATAGTGCAGGTGCTTGTTAGAGAACAAGGGTACTGAGCGTGACCAAGACAAGAAGTCACTTGGATGTCTATCCACTCGTCAGTGACTTGCTTGATGTTGCAGTAGTGTGACTGGTCCTTTGACCTGCGGTGCTTCGGCTACTCACAGTGAGGTTATTGTAGTTTGACTGCACACATACATGGTCTCTAGCCATATGGGTCCATGCAGTGTAGATTGGCTGCAGTAGGTTCACTGTAGGAGTAGGGTATGCACCTACAAGGAATCTATCGACCTTGATAAAGAGAAGAGATCCTATGTGAATTGTTAGACTGAGTTCTAAGACCTTGGCCAGGGCAGTAATATAAAGTGGAGAAAGAGTTTTCCACTATCGAACTCAAGTCGAATAAATCTTGACATATGACAGACGATGGGGTTTGACGAGTTGTCCATGACCTCCGTCCTGTAGGGATCCACGATAGTAGGACTGTATCACACGTTAACTGCACCTAGAGGTTCATCATTCCATTCTGCTGGGTAGCCACTACATGCTGCTAGGTGTCACTGGTGGATGGTCGGACTCATAGGGATTATCTTGATGATCGATAAACCCTAATGAGTTGAGTTGGAATCGTTCCAACCCATTGAAAGGAGTTTTCAATGATATAGTGATAGAGATCACAATATATCTCACTACCAGTCAGAATAGAACCTATGGGGTCACACACACTAGAAGTATTGACCGATCCGATGGTTGAAATCGTGATTAGGAATCACAAGTAATCAATTTGATTGATAAGAAGTTGAAGAAGGAAAGGGAATTAATTAATTGGACTTGAAACAAGAGTCCTACTTCGAGTAGGATACCTAGAGTCCTAATTGGATTAGGACTGGGAATCCTCGTTGGAGTAGGACTGGGATTCCTACTTGGAATAGGATTCCTCAATCCTAATGAGATTAGGAGTTTTGAATCAAAATTGGATTCCTACTTGGAGTAGGATTCCTAGAGTCCTAATCGGATTGGGACTTTGGATTCAAATTAGAGTCCTAATTGGATTAGGACTAGAATTAAACAAATCCTAATTGGATTAGGATTTCTTAAGTCCTAATTAATTATTAATCTAATGAATCAACATGACTCCTAATTGGATTAGGATTGAAGAGTTCAATTGAGTCATGGTTCATTCAAGTCCTAATTGGATTAGGACTAGTATAGATTGAACCCAATTTGGCTAATCCTAATTGGATTGGGATTAAACCATAAGAGAGGCACCTAATCCTCTTTGGAAGAGGATTAGGGCATCACAAGAAGAAGGGATCACGCCCCTCCTCCTCTCCTTGTGTGCGGCATGAAGAGAGGGGCCGGCGCCCCCCTTCTCTCTTTGGAAAACCATCTAGGGCTCCTACTTTGGAGGAAGCCCTTGATGGCTATAAAAGGCACCATGAGGCCGGCGCCCTAGGGCATTGGAATCCTCTTCCTCTTGTGCCGTGGCCACCCTCTTCCTCTCTTTAGTTCAGCCGCAAGCAAGGGAAAAGGATCTCCAAGTGTTGGCGGCCTCCTCCCCTTCCCTTCCTTCATCCAACGCAAGGAACAAAAGAAGGCTGCGTGGGGTTCTTTCTTCTTCCTCATCTTCATCCTTCTTCTTCCTCCTCTCAAGCACTTTCAAGAGTTGAAAGAAAGAGAGGAGATCAGCCATCAAAGGAAGTCTCTGCAAGGGAGCTAGCACCCCGGGGAGACAAGAAAACATTGATCGGTCCTCTACTTCGTGTGGATACCCGTAGAGGCCGGATATTTGAACGGCTTCAAGCGAACCCTCTTCCAAAACCACGAATTCAGATTTGCGGTGATCATCTACCCGCGCAAGGTGAAGATTTGATCTTCCTATTAGTTTTAAAAGTTTTAATTCTTACCTAATTACGAAAGGTCTCGAAACAACGTTCATGCGATGAACGTCGATCCCGCACATGCCTCTTCCGCTGCCATCTGATTTAATTTTTGAAATATCAGCGGCATGGGCGGGTTCCCAACAGTGGTATCAGAGCCTAGGCTTCGTAGATTAAGGTAAGAATTAAATATCTAAAGGCATATTAGATCTGAAAATTGAATGATCATGCATGCTGAAAAATTCTGCATGCAGATTTTTCAGGGGTGCTGATTTTTTGCATGCTGATTTTTATGTGATAAAAAGATGATTCTAAATGCATTGTTAATGGGATTACAAAGTTTAGAATCATGATTAGCATGATCAGCGACCTATGTCATGATACAATCAGTTAGTTTTCAGATCTGAAAATTATAATTGTTGCATACGGTGATGATCATAGGATTCAACCCCTTTTGGTATCAAATGTAATGACCTGCGATGTGATCTGCGATGTCATGTAATTTTTCAGATGCTTGCATGCATCTTATTTGATGTTTTGAGAGGCCTGCGTGCCTCCTAAAAGGAGATGTAATTTATTTTTATTTTTATTTTACATCTGGTTGTATTTCTGTGATGTGATGTACATCAACGGTCAAGTTGAAGCAAAGGCATGAGATGAAAGGTGATCTAAGCGGTTGATGGCGATGGGATCAAGAGTTGATCAAGGATCGAATCAAGGAGGCTTGGAACCAATTTAAGAGTTGAAGACCACTTGATCGATTGATGTGCATGTGCTTGTAATACGACCTAATTAGAATCCATGATCATCACCTATTTAAAGTTTAACTTTATTTGATGCTGCGATTATAACTGCCTGTGATGTACCGTTTGCATGTGATGTGAATGCGAGTCGGGTAGATAGGTTTACATGTGATGTAGCAAACCCAATTGAGACCTAAATCAAAAACTCCTCAATCAAGTCGAGAGTGAACCGACATGAGCAAGTCATATTAGATTAATTGATCTAATTGGTGTCTAGGAAAGCATGAAAGGTGGTTACTTAATTAGGACCTTACTCTCTGAGTAAGGGGAGCCTCCCACCTGCTTACCTGGCCAATTGTTCGATTACCTCTTATGAAGGGCTCAAGTTGCAAACACTAAGACCTGATTAACCAATATTAAGTCAATAGGTCTTCCACTGTAGTAGAGCTGCTAAGGCCTTTCTGATGTTGATTTGTCTCGGCTGGACACAGTGGTCAAGTTGCATCGGGGGGCTGGACCTCTCTATAGACATGAGATGTTGTAGGGTAAAGGTGGGGTTGGGCACCAATAACTGTTAGGTGAGGACCCAATGACGACTTTATTCCTACGGTTATACGGTGGGTCTGACTTAACTAAGAAATGGGACCAATAACTGTTAGGTGAGGTCTTCATGGCTTAGAGACCAAGTTGCACTGCAACATGCTTGAGAAGCATTGTACAAGAGTTGTACACTCATCCATCTATGTGTCACCAATAACTGTTAGGTGAGGTGGCATGTAAATTGGTGGGATCGCAGTACCCATTAGAAACCCTAGTCGTGTGGGATTTCCGTTTCCCTACCAGGGGAGTGTAAGGGATTCGAGAAAATAGTGGGAGTCACATTTGTTCTAAAAGACCTTAGAACAGATTAGGATCAAGTACAAAAGTCTAACTAGATTCTTTACTCTCTGCAGATACAATGTCGGCTTCAAACCCTCTGACCCGTATTCTTGAGACCAACCGACTGACCGGAACCAATTACAAAGACTGGCTTAGAAATCTCAAAATTGTTTTGGACTGTGAGAAAATAGGCTACATACTCGATTCAGATATCCCTACACTACCAACACGTCCTACTGATGTTCAGCGTGAGATGCATAAAAAGTGGTTGGATGATGACATTAGAGTAAAATGCTATATGATGGCATCCATGTCTAATGAACTCCAATGCCAGCATGAAAATATAAAGACTGCTAGGGACATACTGGCACACCTGCAAGAGTTGTATGGTGAGCAGAGTCGCACAGCTCGTTTTGAAGTGTCCAAGAGGCTTTTCAAAACGAAGATGCGCGAGGGGCAGTCTGTCCATGATCATGGTCTGACCATGATCAAGGACCTAGAGGAGCTTGAGAAGCTCGGTATGGACATGCACAAGGAATTACAAGTAGATTTGATCCTACAGTCACTTCCTGATTCATTTGGTCAGTTTATAGTAAACTACCACATGAATAAGATTGAATGCACTAAGACTGAACTAATCAACATGTTGGTAACTGCTGAGGGAGCCTTGAAAGGTTCAAGGGGCAATGTCCTTGCTGCTGAGTTGACTTCTGGTTCCAAGAGAAAGTCTACTTAGAAGAAAAAGAAGCCTGCTAAGAAGCAGAAGAAAGACAAGAAGCCAAAGAAGGAAGTTCAAAAGAAAAAGGCTAACGACAAAGAAAAATGTTTCCACTGCAATGTCGAAGGCCACTGGAAGAGAAACTGTCCTTCATACCTCGAGAGCCTGAAGAACAAGAAAGGTGACACGCCTTCAGAAGGTATAGACTTGCTCATAATTGAAACTAATCTAACGGTTTCTTCTACTTCTAGTTGGGTTATAGATTCTGGTTCTAGTGCTCATTTGTGCACTACCATGCAGGGTCTAAAGGAAAGTAGAAGGCTGGCGGAAGGTGCGGTAACCCTTCGGGTTGGCAACGGGGTAAAAGTTGCTGCTGTGGCTGTGGGCACCTACCATCTGCGACTACCGTCTGGATTTAGTTTATTACTTAGAGACTGCTATTATGTACCTGCTGCTAGCAGAAATTTGATTTCTGTTTCATGTCTAGCACAGGAAGGTCATGTTTTTACATTTGACAAAGACTGCTGTTCTATTTATTTAAGAAATAAAATAGTCGCACGTGGTTTCATGATTGACAGTCTCTATCATTTACATATGGATGTATCTGTGAATGTTACCGAGCAAGATGTGAGTGCCAAAGGATTCAAAAGATCCAGAGATGAGATAAACCAAAGATATTTGTGGCAACTCAGGCTTGGCCATATTGGAGAAGACAGAATGAACAAAATGGATAAAAATGGGCTTTTAGGCTCATTGACTTCCGAGTCATATCCAGTTTGCGAGTCCTGTCTTCAAGAAAAAATGGCTAGACTGTCCTTTGTAGGACATGGGGAGAGGACCACTGAAATACTTACCCTAGTACATACAGATTTATGTGGCCCATTCGATGTGCTAGCCAGGGGACGTTATTCTTACTTCATTACTTTTACCGATGATTATTCGCGGTATGGGTATGTGTATCTTATGAGACACAAGTCTGAGTCTTTTGAAAAGTTCAAAGAGTTCAAGAATGAAGTAGAAAAACAAACTGGAAAACCTCTTAAGGCTCTTCGATCAGATCGAGGAGGAGAATACCTTAGTGGGGAATTTCGGGACTATCTCAAAGAAAACGGCATAGTCTCACAATGGACACCTCCGGGTACACCTCAACTCAACGGGGTGTCAGAGAGGAGGAATCGGACCCTATTGGATATGGTCAGGTCCATGATGAGCTTCACTGATCTACCTATGTTCCTTTGGGGAGATGCCTTACTCACAGCGATTTATTTATTGAATAGAGTTCCCTCTAAATCCGTTCCTACCACACCGTATGAGATATGGCATGGTAAGAAACCAAGTCTGGGTCATCTCAAGATTTGGGGATGTCCGGCCCACGTCAAGAGACTACAGGCGGACAAGTTAGAGGCTAGGACCATAAGTGCTCGTTTTATAGGATATCCTAAAGAGTCATTAGGATACAATTTTTACGTCTCAGAGGATCACAATGTGTTTGTGAGCCGTCATGCCATCTTCTTGGAAAATCAGTTTATCCTTGATAGAGGCAGTGGGAGGAAAATTGAGCTTGAAAAGAAAGTCTCTGAAAAGCAACGAGTCATGGATCCTATTGAACCCATTCATAAAGAGCCAGTACACGATGTCCCTCGACCACCTCGTAGATCTAGTAGGGTCTCCCATCCTCCCGATAGATACTTAGGTATACTAGAAGAGGATATCGAGGAAATGTTCCTAGTGGGAGATAGGGATCACATACAGGATCCCAAAACCTACAACGAGGCGATATCTGATATCGATTCCGAGAAATGGCTGGAAGCTATGAAGTCAGAATTAGACTCCATGCATTCCAACCAAGTCTGGACCTTAGTAGACCCACCAGAAGGTATTGTACCTATTGGATGCAAATGGATCTACAAAAGGAAGATAGGTTCGGATGGAGAGGTAGAGACCTATAAGGCAAGGCTTGTGGCGAAAGGGTATAGTCAGCGCGAAGGCATTGACTATCAGGAGACCTTTTCACCTGTAGCCATGCTAAAATCTATCCGAACATTGCTTGCCATTGCAGCATTTCATGATTATGAAATCTGGCAGATGGATGTGAAAACTGCTTTCCTGAATAGATATCTTGATGAAGATATCTATATGGAACAGCCTTTGGGTTTCACTTCCAGTGATGGAGATCACAAGGTCTGCAAGCTGCAAAGGTCCATCTATGGACTAAAGCAAGCATCTCGGACTTGGAACACTCGTTTCGATGACGCAATCAAAACGTTTGATTTCATCAAAAACGAAGAGGAACCGTGTGTTTACAAAAAGGTTAGTGGGAGTGCTGTCGTTTTTCTCGTACTGTACGTAGATGACATTCTCCTGATTGGGAATGATATTCCCATGCTAACCTCGGTCAAGGTCTGGTTGTCAAAAGAATTCTCCATGAAAGACCTCGGGGAAGCATCCTATATTTTGGGAATAAAGGTCTATAGAGATAGATCTAAAAGGATGCTTGGCCTGTCACAGAAAATGTACATAGAGGAGGTGCTGAAGAGGTTCAGCATGGAAAACTCCAAGAGGGGTCTCTTACCTCTTAGGCATGGAATTCATCTCTCCAAGAAGATGTGCCCCAACACATCTGAAGAGATTCAACGCATGAGCAAGATTCCCTATGCATCGGCAATAGGAAGCCTCATGTATGCCATGCTGTGTACACGACCTGATATAGCTCTTGCTGTGAGTGTCACAAGCAGATATCAGTCGAATCCAGGTGAAGAACACTGGACAGCTGTGAAGAATATTCTTAAGTACTTGAGAAGAACTAAAGATTTATTCTTGGTTTTTGGAGGATCATCAGAGTTAAAGGTAGAAGGGTACACAGATTCAGACTTCATGACTGATGTCGATGACAGAAAGTCAACATCTGGATATGTGTTCTTGTGCAATGGTGGTACGGTAAATTGGAAGAGTTCTAAACAACCGATCATTGCTGATTCTACTATGGAAGCTGAATACATCGCCGCCTCTGAAGCTGCTAAGGAAGGCTTCTGGTTCAAGAAATTCATTGCAGAGTTGGACGTGATGACATCAGATGCCATAACACTCTACTCTGATAATAATGGCGCCATAGCCCTTGCTAAGGAGCCAAAGTCTCATCAGAAGTCTAAGCATATAGAGCGGCGCTTTCACCTCATACGCGACTATGTGGAGAAGAAATATGTAGAGGTGCAGAGAGTAGACTCCGCGGATAACGTGGCAGACCCGTTCACTAAGCAGCTGAGTCAGCAAAAGACTGAAGCCCACCTTGAGAAGATGGGCCTAAGATATATGACCAATTGGCTTTAGTGCAAGTGGGAGATTGTTAGATGTATGCCCTAGAAGCCAATTTGGCCGACACATTGTTGATTCTAGGGACATAATTTTGTACTTGACTATTTATTATTGAATAAATAAAAGGCATCTTTTCATTCATATTGTTTATGTGTCTATGAATCGTCCAAGAAATTAATAAGATGATGATACATATTCTCAAGAGTTGAGAATTTGAGCCATGTATCATTGGTGATTAATTTCTAAATGCTCCTGATCAATGGATCATCACGAGGACGGTGATCGATCCGATCAGTGCACAGATCACTTTCCCTCTGGATGGACGAGACTTGAGTCCACAGTGTAGTGACACTGAAGTGATAGTGCAGGTGCTTGTTAGAGAACAAGGGTACTGAGCGTGACCAAGACAAGAAGTCACTTGGATGTCTATCCACTCGTCAGTGACTTGCTTGATGTTGCAGTAGTGTGACTGGTCCTTTGACCTGCGGTGCTTCGGCTACTCACAGTGAGGTTATTGTAGTTTGACTGCACACATACATGGTCTCTAGCCATATGGGTCCATGCAGTGTAGATTGGCTGCAGTAGGTTCACTGTAGGAGTAGGGTATGCACCTACAAGGAATCTATCGACCTTGATAGAAGAGGAGAGATCCTATGTGAATTGTTAGACTGAGTTCTAAGACCTTGGCCAGGGCAGTAATATAAAGTGGAGAAAGAGTTTTCCACTATCGAACTCAAGTCGAATAAATCTTGACATATGACAGACGATGGGGTTTGACGAGTTGTCCATGACCTCCGTCCTGTAGGGATCCACGATAGTAGGACTGTATCACACGTTAACTACACCTAGAGGTTCATCATTCCATTCTGCTGGGTAGCCACTACATGCTGCTAGGTGTCACTGGTGGATGGTGGGACTCATAGGGATTATCTTGATGATCGATAAACCCTAATGAGTTGAGTTGGAATCGTTCCAACCCATTGAAAGGAGTTTTCAATGATATAGTGATAGAGATCACAATATATCTCACTACCAGTCAGAATAGAACCTATGGGGTCACACATACTAGAAGTATTGACCGATCCGATGGTTGAAATCGTGATTAGGAATCACAAGTAATCAATTTGATTGATAAGAAGTTGAAGAAGGAAAGGGAATTAATTAATTGGACTTGAAACAAGAGTCCTACTTCGAGTAGGATACCTAGAGTCCTAATTGGATTAGGACTGGAAATCCTAGTTGGAGTAGGACTGGGATTCCTACTTGGAATAGGATTCCTCAATCCTAATGAGATTAGGAGTTTTGAATCAAAATTGGATTCCTACTTGGAGTAGGATTCCTAGAGTCCTAATCGGATTGGGACTTTGGATTCAAATTAGAGTCCTAATTGGATTAGGACTAGAATTAAACAAATCCTAATTGGATTAGGATTCCTTAAGTCCTAATTAATTATTAATCTAATGAATCAACATGACTCCTAATTGGATTAGGATTGAAGAGTTCAATTGAGTCATGGTTCATTCAAGTCCTAATTGGATTAGGACTAGCATAGATTGAACCCAATTTGGCTAATCCTAATTGGATTGGGATTAAACCATAAGAGAGGCACCTAATCCTCTTTGGAAGAGGATTAGGGCATCACAAGAAGAAGGGATCACGCCCCTCCTCCTCTCCTTGTGTGCGGCATGAAGAGAGGGGCCGGCGCCCCCCTTCTCTCTTTGGAAAACCATCTAGGGCTCCTACTTTGGAGGAAGCCCTTGATGGCTATAAAAGGCACCATGAGGCCGGCGCCCTAGGGCATTGGAATCCTCTTCCTCTTGTGCCGTGGCCACCCTCTTCCTCTCTTTAGTTCAGCCGCAAGCAAGGGAAAAGGATCTCCAAGTGTTGGCGGCCTCCTCCCCTTCCCTTCTTTCATCCAACGCAAGGAACAAAAGAAGGCTGCGTGGGGTTCTTTCTTCTTCCTCATCTTCATCCTTCTTCTTCCTCCTCTCAAGCACTTTCAAGAGTTGAAAGAAAGAGAGGAGATCAGCCATCAAAGAAAGTCTCTGCAAGGGAGCTAGCACCCCGGGGAGACAAGAAAACATTGATCGGTCCTCTACTTCGTGTGGATACCCGTAGAGGCCGGACGTTTGAACGGATTCAAGCGAACCCTCTTCCAAAACCACGAATTCAGATTTGCGGTGATCATCTACCCGCGCAAGGTGAAGATTTGATCTTCCTATTAGTTTTAAAAGTTTTAATTCTTACCTAATTACGAAAGGTCTCGAAACAACGTTCATGCGATGAACGTCGATCCCGCACATGCCTCTTCCGCTGCCATCTGATTTAATTTTTGAAATATCAGCGGCATGGGCGGGTTCCCAACATTTTTGACCTAAAGACGGGGAAGGACACAGAAAATAGGAGGAAAACTCGACGGAGAAGACCTAGAATGGGTCGGAGACGAGTTCGGAGACGGCTCTAGGGTTTTGGAACAGTGTCGGCTGTGAATAGAAGTGAGGAATAAACGTTTCGATTAGGGTTAAAAATCGGATTTCCGACCTCGAGTCGACTCCGGTAAGTCGCGAGTCGACTCGACCGCGGGTCGACTCCCAAATATGCGCGAGTCGACTCCCCCATGAGCCGACTCTAAAATGTATCCGAGTCGACTCGAACTCTGGCACACAACCAAAAATATTGTTATTTTCGTGACAAAAGAGAGAGTTATGGGCTTATCTAGGTTTTAAGAACTGATTTGATGATCATAGATAAGAAATCCTATGTCCAACATAAACTCATTCCCAAAATCTATGAACTAGAGGAGAGTATCACTAGAATGGATCAATCACTCCTAACCCTCTTCTAAGTATGCAAAATCGATCTTCACTCAAAGGTTTTGTGAATATATCAGCAAGTTGATCATCAGTACAAACAAATTTAAGTGTCACATCACCATTCAGTACATGATCTCTTATGAAGTGATGTCTTATCTCAATGTGTTTAGTTCTTGAATGCTGAATTGAATTTTTAGTTAGATTAATGACACTTGTATTATCACAGTTAATGGGAATTTTATCTTGTTTAATGCCATAATCTTCAAGTTGTTGTTTAATCCACAAGATTTGAGCACAACAACTTTCGGTAGCAACATATTCGGCTTCAGCCGTAGATAGTGCAACCGAGTTTCGTTTCTTGCTAAACCAAGAGATTAAGTTTTCTCCTAAGAATTGACATGACCCGCTGGTGCTTTTTCTATCAAGTTTGCAACCAGCGAAGTCTGAATCAGTATACCCTATTAAGTTTATGCTCGAATCTTTAGAGTACCATAAACTTATGGTTTTTGTTCCTATTAGGTATTTAAAGATTCTCTTAACAGCAATTAAGTGTGATTCCTTAGGATTAGATTGATATCTAGCACACATGCATACACTAAACATGACATCAGGTCTACTTGCAGTAAGATATAATAAAGATCCTATCATACCTTTATACATCTTTTGATCTACTGATTTACCTGATTCATCTTTGTCTAGTTTGCATGATTAACTCATGGGTGTGCTGATTGACTTGTTTCCTTCCATATCAAACTTCTTAACCATCTCCTTGATGTATTTTGCTTGACAGATGAAGATGCCTTCTTTAGATTGTTTGATTTGGAGCCCAAAAAAATAGTTCAGCTCTCCCATCATGCTCATTTCAAATTCACTCTGCATTAGGTCAGCAAATTCTTCGCAGAGGTGATTGTTAGTAGCACCAAAAATAATATCATCTACATAAATCTGAACTACTAACATATCTTTGTTTTTCTTCTTTAAAAACAGTGTAGTATCAACGTTCCCTCTAGAGAATTCATGGTCTAACAGAAATTTGCTAAGTCTTTCATACCATGCTCTAGGAGCTTGTTTCAAACCATAAAGTGCTTTGTTTAGTTTATAAACATGATTGGGGTATTGATGATTTTCAAAACCAGGAGGTTGTTCTACATACACCTCCTCATTAATATACCCATTCAAAAAGGCACTTTTTACATCCATTTGAAATAATTTGAAATCTTTAGAGCATGCAAATGCTAGTAACAATCTAATTACTTCAAGTCTAGCTACAGGAGCAAAAGTTTCATCAATGTCTATACATTCCTCTTGGTTATAGCCCTTTGCTACTAGTCTAGCCTTGTTCCTAATCACGATTCCATTTTCATCAAGTTTATTTTTATATATCCATTTAGTTCCTATTATTGAGTATTTAGTGGGTCGTTCAACTAGGTTCCATACCTTGTTTCTAGTGAATTGGTTTAGCACTTCTTGCATTGCATTTATCCAATTTGCATCATTTTCAGCTTCTTTTATGTTTTTAGGTTCAAAGTGTGAGACAAATGCTAGATGATTATTTAAGTTCCTAAGAGATGCTCTAGTTCTAACAGGTTGAGAGGGATCATCTAAAATTAATTTCTTAGGATGACTATGAGCATACCTCCAAGCTTTAGTCAGTCCATGATCAACAATTACCTCTTGACTTGTTGATGCTTCTCCAATTAGCTTTGGTTCATCTTCTTGTAATGTCATCTCATCAATCTTTTCTTCAAGAATTTCTGCATCATCATCAAGAGCTACTTTCTTGCTAGAAGAGATATCATTAGTATCATCAAAAACAACATATATAGACTCTTCAATAACAAGGGTTCTTTTGTTAAATACTCTATAAGCTTTACTTGATGTAGAATATCCCAAAAAGATACCTTAATCAGATTTAGAATCAAATTTACCTAAGTTATCCTTGCCATTATTATGAATGAAACACCTACATCCAAAAACATGAAAATAGTTTACTTTGGGCTTTCTATTTCTCCAAAGTTCATAAGGTGTCTTCTTTATAATGGATCTCAATAAAACTCTATTTAGTATATGACATGATGTATTAATGGCTTCTCCCCAAAAGTACTTAGGGAGATTACTTTCACACAACATGGTTCTAGCCATTTCCTCTAGAGTTCTATTCTTTCTTTCTACAACTCCATTTTGTTGTGGTGTCCTAGGT
This sequence comes from Phoenix dactylifera, assembly GCF_051530095.1. Lineage (NCBI taxonomy): Eukaryota > Viridiplantae > Streptophyta > Magnoliopsida > Arecales > Arecaceae > Phoenix > Phoenix dactylifera. Next base: position 4,180,895 of record NC_143195.1, on the reverse strand, counting down.
GCAGAGAAATTATGAGTTATCCCCTTTTTACTACAAAATTCGTCAAATAGATGATTTTCAAATTCCGTTCCATGATCACTCCTAGTAGCTAGAACTGAGGCATTTCTTGAATTAGTAACTTTCTTATGAAATTTCTTAAATACTGAAAATGCTTCATCTTTATGAGCTAAGAACATGACCCATGTGTATCTAAAAAAATCATCTACAATGACAAGGCCATACTTGTTTCCACCAAGACTTGAGGTTCTAGTTGGTCCAAATAGATCCATGTGTAGTAGTTCAAGGGGTCTAGTAGTAGTGACACAGTTTATGGATTTAAAAGAGCTCCTAGATTGTTTGCCATATTGACATGCTTCACAAATTTTATTTTTTTCAAATTTTAGTTTTGGCAAACCTATTACAGAATCTCTTTTAACCAGTTTTGATATTGTATCCATACTTGCATGACCTAACTTACGGTGCCATAACCAGCTTGCATCATTAACCTTAGTATCACTAGCTACTAAGCAAGGGTTATTTTTGGCAAGATCTTCAAGATCTACTACGTACACATTTTCACGTCTTATTCCTTTGAATACTAGGCTATTGTCAATTGAGTTGGTTATAATGCATAGGGTTGGCTTAAACAGAACATCAAAACCCCTATCACATAATTGACTTATGCTAAGTAAGTTATGCTTAAGACCATCTACAAATCGTACATTATCAACAAAGGTTGAGGAGGTGATTTGTACTTCACCTATACCAATGATGTGACCTTGGTTATTGTCTCCAAATGTCACAGCACCTCCCTTTTTTGGCTCTAGGGTGAAGAATTGCTCCTTGTCACCCGTCATGTGTCTTGGGTCCTTCAAGGTTAGTAAAGTTGGTTCCTTTTGGAACCCAACCCTTTTTAATTTTTCTTCCAGCTCCTATTTTCCTATGGTCACATACATTAGCTTTACGTCCTACTTTTCCACAGCAAAAATAGGTTATATTCTTAATTTTACTTTTTCCTGCTTTCACAAAAAAGTTACTAAGGAGCTTTTGCTTATTCTTAGGTTTATATCCTAAACCAGCTCTATTAAACACAGCTCGTTGATTATTAAGTATCATTTCCAATTTTTCAGAACTATATGTAAACTTTTCAACGAAAGGTTTGTATTTTTCAAGTTCTTTTGTTAGCTTTTGTTTTTCTGTTTTTAGTATGTTTAAGTCTTTTGTGAGATTATCTCTTATAGTTTGTTTATCATTTTTAAGTTCTAAAATTTTCTTGACTAGTTTTTCGTTATCTTTAATTAAAGTATTAATTTTTTTAATTAACATTTGGTTGCTTGTTTTAAGTTCTAAATTTTCTTTAATGATAGAATCCTTATCCTTAATTAATTTATCGTATTTATGGAGGTAAGATTGATTGGTTAGTTTTAGCTCTTTATTCTTAAGATTTATTGTCTTATATTCATCCATTAATTCATTAAACGCATCATACAATTCATCAAAGGTAAAATCTAAATGCGTTTCAGATGTTACCTCATTTAAATTCGCCATGAAACAGAAGTTGGCCTTTTTCTCTTGTTCCTCATCCGATGATGATGATGATGAGGAGTCCGACAGGGTGGAGACGAGGACTTTCTTTTTCTTATATTTGCTGCCCTTCTTAAGCAAGGGACAGTCAACTCTGAAATGTCCCGTCTTCTTGCATTCATAGCATCCAATTCCTTTATTTTTCCTTTCCTTACTTTTATCCTTGTTGTAGGAACTTGAGGGACCTCTCCTCTGATGAAAGGACTTCTTCCGGTTGATGAACTTTCTGAACTTTCGCACGAGAAGAGCCTCATCATCATCTCTCTCATTATCTTCTTCTTCGCTGCAGCTACTGCAAGATAAATCCTTGTTAGAAGAAGTAGATTTGAGGGTTATTACCTTTTTCTTATGAGAGAATTCTTCTTCGTGCGTCATCAGGGATCCAAGAAGCTCCTCAAGTGGAAGCTTGTTCAAGTCCTTGGCTTCTTGGATTGCCGTTACCTTGGCCTCCCATGACCTTGGCAAACATCGAAGAATTTTCCTGACAAGGTCACTGTTAGTATAATTTTTGCCAAGGCTTTTTAAGCCATTGACAATATCAGTAAATCTAGTAAACATGCAAGTGATAGTTTCATTAGATTCCATCTTAAATAGTTCATATTTATGAACTAATATATTTATTTTAGATTCTTTTACTTGATTCGTGCCCTCGTGGGTCACTTCAAGTCTATTCCATATCCCTTTTGCAGAATTGCAAGTAGAGGCTCTATTGAATTCATTACGGTCTAAGGCACAATAAAGCACATTCATTGCTTTGGCATTTAGTTGTGCCTTCCTAATATCATTGTCATCCCAATCTTTTTCAAGTTTGGGTATAGTAACACCCTCTACAAAAATTGATGGGATGTATGGTCCATTAAGTATGGTGGTCCAAATCTCATAGTCTTGAGCTTGGATAAATATCCTCATCCTAGCCTTCCAATAGGAGTAGTCGGTTCCATTGAAGAATGGAGGTCTATGGGTGGACTGCCCCTCAATATGAGAAGATCCAAATGGGGTTGTCATTTTGATCTTTTACTCTTTTGGTAGAAGAGTTCCGGCTCTGATACCACTTGTTGCCCAAGAAGACAACCCAAGAGGGGGGGTGAATTGGATTTTAAGTAATAATTGCAAATTAAAACTTAATGAGTAACTAATTGAACCTTATTGCAAGTGGATTAATTAGTTTACTATATGCAGTGGATGAAGGAAATGGGAGAGACAATTAAACAATCACAAACACAAGAGATTTTATAGTGGTTCGGAGCTAACCCTTGCTCCTACGTCCACTCCCCAAGCTTCACTTGGGAGTTCACTATAATCCCTCGGATTACAGCCGGTTGTTTTACAAGCTCACAACCCAACTTGTTGTTTTACGAGATCACAACAAACTCGGTCGGTTTTTACAGGCTCACCGACTAGAACCACCCGATTGTTTTTCCGGGATCACAATCGAACCCTTACAAGTTGGTTTTACCCTCGGCTCACCAACCAACCTTCACACCCTTGATTCAATCCCCTGATTGAATCAAGTAAGAAAAGCAGTTTGAAAAGAGTACAAGGATAGCTTCTTAAAAAGCAAATATAAACAATATGAATAAAGAAGAGTTAGAAGCCCTCAAACAGATTTTTGAATGTGAAGAAGAAGGCTTCTCAAATTCTGCAACTCCTCTTGAGTGTGCTGAAGATTTGCTGTCAGAAGGGGAGCCTTGAATGCGAGGAAGACATTTGGAGGATAGACTTTTAATGCACTTCTTCCTTCTTTCACTTGTATTCACTCTTGAGAAGCTTTGGTAGGTGAAAATCTCTTTTTGTTTGAATGAAATAGCTCTCTTGTTGTCTACTACTGTTCACTCTGGCTATTTAAGCAGTTCACTTTGAAAACTAGCCGTTAGACACCTTTTTGTGGCCGTTCTGCACACTCTGCAACTCCTGACATAGTGTCCGTTGCGATCGGAGTCGACTCGCTCGATCTGGAGTCGACTCGGCTGTTGCTGGAGTCGACTCATGCTTTACTGGAGACGACTCGCCCACTGTTCAAAATTTGAAATAAAGTGCTGTCCCGTTCTGGAGTCGACTCGGCCAAACCTGGAGTTGACTCGCCAATGTCCGGAGATGACTCTCCCTTCTGGAGACGACTCGTTTTTCAGGAATCTAAAGATCTTTCTTTTGGGTTTACTTCCTCGAGTCGACTCGGATTCTCTTGAAGTCGACTCGGCTCTCAGAGCCTGAAAAACTGGTCTTCTGTCTTTGGAGTTGAACTGCGTCGGAGTCGACTCGCACTTTGCTGGAGTCGACTCGGCTCTCAGACACCGAAAAATTGGTCTTCTGTCTTTGGAGTTGAACTGCCTCGGAGTCGACTCGCACTTTGCTGGAGTCGACTCGGCTCTCAGACACCGAAAAACTGGTCTTCTGTCTTTGGAGTTGAACTGCCTCGGAGTCGACTCGCACTTTGCTGGAGTCGACTCGGCTCTCAGACACCGAAGTTGGCTTTCTGACTTTTAGTCTTGCATTCCTCTGAGAGTCGACTCTTGCTTCTTTAGGAGTCGACTCGCCAACCGTCGGAGTCGACTCGAGTTCTTCTGGAGTCGACTCGGCTCTCAGAGTCCAAAACAACTTATCTGCCTTTCTGTCTGTTACTCCTTGGAGTCGACTCGGAGCTAACGGGGGTCGACTCGAATTCTTCAGAAGTCGACTCGGTGACAGGGTCTGAGATTCATCTTTCTGTCCTGCTGTCTGTTCTCAGTCGGAGTCGACTCGCAGTGTGCCGGAGTCGACTCGAGCCTGTGCCAGAGCGTCTGAAACACTTGGAGTCGACTCGAAATCTTCCGGAGTCGACTCGAGTTTCAGCCTTTGACTTAAGCTGATTTCCACATGCACTCAAAAGAGGATTCTTACAAATTTTGCCTGATATGCTGGATTGAATTCATTAGTATAACATAAAATATACTCAATGGCTTTGTGCTCATCAAAATCAAATAGGGTTATAATCAATCACTCCACAATATGTATATATGTATGTAATGTGAATATGGAGTAGCGCTCTTAAATTGTTCGTATGATACCTGTGCCTTCAAAAAGTTGGCACAATGGCATCAACAATTGTTTTAAAGCCCGGCCCATAATGGATAATTGACAAGGTGCATTCCGATACTAGGAATCCAAGAGGTGGTTGGTGGTGAGGATAAACTTCATCCGAGGGACCATACCGGTTCAATGTTACGCAAGTTTTGGCAGCTCACAAATGCTGTCCAAGTTGCATCAAGGTGAGCGATCACATTCACTTTGAGAGGCATCCTAATTTCCTGCATGCATATCAATGCGAGAATATGTGGCTTTCATGGCCAACAAGAACAAAAGGAGCCAACACTCGTCTAGGCAAAAATAAGTTTGATGGTATAGAGGGCAAAGATAATAATTACATAAAATAGTAGAAATTATATAGATATTGCAAAAGAAGAAGGTATGTTCTCCTCATTTTCTCTTTATTGGTCTCTGCTGCCACTCTGCCGCTCTCACAACATTTTCGTTATTTCTTGAGAATCCCTCTGACTTAGATATCGTAGAGTCCCCATGCCAGACACTCTTCGGTTAGAGGACTCCCTTGTCTTTACTGGTTCAAGTCGGAGCAAAAGTCTGAATACAGTCTCCTTCTCTTAGCATCATTTTGGGAGTGACCAGCATTGTAGCCATCGCCATCTGAGCACAATGGCCACCACATCGCTACTTCAGAGATACATCACAATCTTCAACCAATCTTTTACGGTCTGAATAGCTGATCATCCAAGCACTCCAATAACTTAGCCAGTTCGGTGCTTTGGCCGAACCTATTTCCAGCAAAAACAGTCTTTAATGCTTAAATTGAGATTCTTAAAGTCAAAACTACATAAACATTCTTAATCTTGCAATATATTCTAGACATACATAGCAATGATGCAGTCAAGTTTTGCAACTTGCCAATAAGGTAAAACTGGAAGCCTCATTAGGAGAACAAATTAGGCTTGTTTTCCATGAAAGGCATTATTCACAACAGACAAAGTGAGATACTGATATGGCTTTAGTTAAAGTTTGAGCATTAAAAATAATTAACTGTTAAGGCCCTAATAATTAGAGTAAATAATTGAGACCTACTTGGATAAAGTAGGCAATCTCAAATCCAAATAAAAGTGGATTTGTGAGCATATGTTGGAAAAACTTTTAGTGGTAGACCTATTTGAATAATGATATTACGATACAATTTTTTCTTAGTAATCGTTCTCTAAACAATTTTATCTACAGATCAAGGATATAAGGAAAACAATGGATGTACCATCATTAAAATGGCTTAACATTATTATGATGATGATTGTTTAGCCTATACCCTCTCGTTGGGATGGAGTCTGGAACTTCTTGGGCCAAGGCCTTCTGCTCCTCTTCCCTCCTGCAATGTGATTCGTTCACACCACAGGAACCACAAATTAAGATGGACAGTTGACCTTGACCACGTTGGACTCAGACCTCTTGAGCCCTCGCTAGGTTACAAACCTCTTCCATCTGCCTTCGTAGAGCTTTGCATTCTCTCCAGTTTGCTGGTCTGAAAGATTCAGTAGCTTCCTAGCTATTCTGCATTCTGCAATGCATGAACGGATATGTAATGGGACATGAACCTCTCATGAGCTTGATAGGATTTTAACTCTTAGTTATCTCCCAATAAAAATACAAAATTAAGACAAATGCCTACAAATAATCCTGAATAATTAGAATTAGCATCAAAGATCTTTTTGCTCGTAGACCTGTCTGTCACCTTGACATGCAACTCTATCATCAGATGAAGCCAAGGCAAGAAAGAGAAGCTGGGAAGCCCAAGCAAGTATGCAGTCTAAACCCGATCCACTCAGAATGAGCAGACAACTAGACGGCATGTTGAATAAAGCTGCCAACCATCGTCGCTATTTCCCGGGCTCCGCGGCGTTCGATGCTGCTGTCATAGTAGAATATTTTTATTTATTGTTTGCATCATAGTAGAATATTTTGTTTGTTATGTTTCATATTATGAATCTTATTTTGTTTAATGTTATGTAAGATATTGAGATTTATTTATTTATTTATTTATATAATTAAAAAATTCAAAATAATTTTTGTAGTTTTATCCGCTCCTACCTATCTCTAGCTATCTTATCTAACTGAAGAGAAAACGAGGCAAATGTATTCAGAGACTTAAGAACACCCGTTGGGCAAGTTTGGATGCTCCAACCTTCGCCGAGGCGAGTACAAGTATTTGAGTAGGGATGGCAACTCTTACTCCTTGTGAATCAGATCTTGCTTATGCATTTATCCCACTCAAGAATAAAATGTGGTGATTTACCACTTCCAATTAAGTGTTGCAATCAGCACAGACTTGATATACATCTAAGCAAAGACATCTATCATACCCAAATCGGACATGGTTAATAAATGAGTCAAAATTCCAATAGCAAACTTGACTTTTGTATTGAATAGATAACCTAACTCGAGTGTTATGGCCTATTTAATAAATAGGTTGGATTAGGTTGAAAAGATTAAGTGGATTTCAAATGAATTAATCGGATTTTAAACAGATAAAACAAGTCAAGTCATGAACTAGCCAAACTATTAAATGGGTCACCAAAGATTAAATATGTCAGAATTTAAACCTGAATCCGACCGGTTGAATAAGCTGGTTAATACGATTGATCTATTTATGACCTGGATCTTTTTATAACCCACCCGAACAATTTAAACTAAGTGGGTTGTGCGTCAAGTTGGTGGGTTAGGTCATGACTGGCACCCCTAAATTCCAATCTTAGGCATGTGCTAGCATTGATTTTTTATATTTATTTGTCTCCACGTGGTGTTAGATTGGCATTTTCTTCTCCTAGTAGTCATTTATCTTACTCTCATAAAAACAAAAGATATTTAAATTGTATCCAGATGTGTAGTCCACTTCAACCACCGCCACTTTTGCTCAAGATTTTAAGCCCCTTTTGGTTGGTAGAGTTTTAGTTGCACGATTTGTATAAGTTTTCTTTTAAAAAGAATACATGTAAAAGAATAAACAAATAATTGTATGACTCAATAATAATTAATAATATAAAAAAATTGTACTCTTTCCATATAATTTTCAAACCATATCAAGTTACGCATAGGTTGGGTTCAACTCCACATAATTCAAACTTTAAACTTTACTAATAGAAAAAGCTTTTTTTTTAACTTTTTTGGGTAGAGGAAAAAGCTTATTTTAAACCCAACATGAACAGCCCACACACAGCTTATACTACTGTTCATTCTGTATTTCGTCTTCTTCTCCCACAGAACGTACAACAACGTGCTCTCAGCCAAAATGGCCATCAAAGCTTGGAAGTGGCAAGCTTGATGAGATCCTTCCTTAATATCTTCCCGGATGGATTCTTGGGAATGGCTGATACAAACGCCACCTTCCGAATCCTCTTGTAAGGAGCCACCTGAAAATTTCACACTTGGTAAGAACTCAGAACGCCGCCATTAACGGCTCTCAATCCATGGGCTCACCTGCTTTGCCACGAACTCCATCACTCCAGCCTCCGAGAATTGGCTCCCAGCCTTTCTCACCACGTATGCCATGGGGTACTGACCCACTTCCCTGTCCGGAAACCTGCATCAAAATTTGCGTTTCGATTAGATTAGGTGCAGCGATTACACGGTGCTAATTAACCACCGGTGAGCGTACAATGGGATTTTAGAGGGAGAGAGAGAGGGGTGATTACGGGATCACGGCGGCATCGGTGATCTCAGGGTGGGTCAGCAACACTGCCTCCAACTCCGCAGGGGGCACCTACATGAGAATTAACCGCCATCCAATTATGATCAGACGTCTCAAATTGATACCATTATAAGTTTAGATACATATATGGATGGACCCTACCTGGTATCCCTTGTATTTGATGAGCTCCTTGAGTCGGTCCACCACGAAGAGAAAACCGTCGTGATCAAAGTAGCAAATATCTCCCGTCCTCAGCCACCCCTCTGAGTCCAATGTGGCGCGCGTCGCCTCTGGATTCTTGAAATAACCTAATTATTAGACATGGGCAAAACCGACATTTCATTAGAAAAATTATTAGGAGCTTATCAACATTTTAGCATGCAGTCTCTCTATGAACTCGCATGTAAGGACAAAAGCCTGGCCTTTTAATTAAAGATCCCCCTCCTATTCATCACACCCTGCACGGTCCAGAGAGAGCAAAAGTTCATGAAATACCTGGCCATGTGGACTGAATATTATAAGAATGATTAAGAGGAGCTTACTGTTAGAGTCCAGTCCACCAAGGCACCGATCAATAAGTTTCCTAATTTGTTTAAATTTAGTATAAAAAATTAATTTCTCGTATTTTGTATAACAGTAATCTAACAATAATGTGTACTGCTACCCACTTGTCACTTGATTTATATAATATATATATATATATATATATATATATATATATATATATATATATATATAATAGAAAATCTTAACAATTGGTTCGTTGATTCAACTACCATCTCATATCTAGTCATTTACAACATTTATATTGTTTTAACTCTTACATATAGATTTTTTTCATGTAATTAGGGATTTATTTGGATATTTTTATAAGAATATCCGGTATAAATCAGATTTGCTGGTCTACCCAGCCTGCATCTTTTAAGGATATGCCAGGATCCTAATTTGTTAACTTGTTGATCAAAAAAAATTATTATTTTTTTCTTTCCATAAGATTTGGACCTCACGCTACTAATTTGATATTAGCTAAGTTCAAATAGATTTTTTAATCAATGAATTCAGCAGAAAATTGAATCTAAGTTTTGTTGGATTATACAAACAACTTCAATTTTTTTTTTCTCATATAATCATATAATATGAAAGATTATCAAATAGAAACAAATAGTAAATTCTAGGTGCCAACAGCAGATATCTTAAGTTCTCTCACAAAATATAAGCTCAAACTACTAAATTACAGCTACCACAAAAGCTAGGAATATTTTTAAAAAAAAGCATAAGAAAGAAAAAATAGAGGGTTCGGGTTATATCTTTCGCGCGAAAGAATGGTTGGTTTTCTTTCGCAGCGTCAACGGTCGGATCGCGCAAAAGAAGGAGGGATTTTCTTTCGCAACATCGACCGTTAGATCGTGTATTGAACTCTCAAAGCACTTCAATCTTTTTCTTCGGCCCTGTTTGGGGGAGCTTTTGGAGGGCCAGAAAGCACTTTCTGGCCCTCCAAAAGTACTTTTAGATGAAAAACTGTGTTTGGTAAATTTTTCAAAAAGCTGTTTCAGCTTTTGCGGGAAGCTGAAAACAGCTTTTGGGAGGAAGCTCCAATTTGGAGCTTTTGGGAGGAAGCTGTTTCAGCTTTTTCGGAAAGCTGTATTTTTGACAAAAATGCCCATATTAAAATAACATAATTACATAGTTTGTCTCTTTATAAACCTAAAAATCTGCTGGAGCCAAGAACCCTAGCCGTCAGACTCCCTTCCATAAGAAAAGATATTTTTCTTTTCAATTTTTGTATGCATCTCTTGAACTACATTTTAGAAGAAAAAAATTTTAATCCTTTTCCATACCTTCCAAAATCAATCTATTGTTTTTTTTTTTATCATCAACCTCGCGGCCCACGTTGAGGACCTCCTCGAGTGTGGACCACGAAGAAGAGCCCCTGGACCGCGGAAAATTATTTTATGGGAAATTATGGGAAATTATTTTATACTAATAATTATAATATTTTATACCTTTATTTTTGTGTTATACTATAAATATAATATCATATTATATTATATCATAATACATTAATATGTTATGTTAAATAATTTAATATTATGTTATATTATGAAAAAATTAATTTATACTAATAATTATAATATTTTATACCTTTATTTTTGTATTATACTATAAATATAATATCATATTATATTATATCATAATACATTAATATGTTATATTAAATAATTTAATATTATGTTATATTATGAAAAATTAATTTATACTAATAATTATAATATTTTATAACTTTATTATTGTATTATACTATAAATATTATATTATATTATATTACATTATAATATATTAATATATTATTTTAAATAATTTAATATGATGTTATATTATGGAAAATTAATTTATAATAATAATTATAATATTTTATACCTTTATTATCGTATTATACTATAAATATTGTATTATATTACATTACATTATAATACATTAATATGTTATTTTAAATAATTTAATATTATGTTATATTATGAGAAATTAATTTATACTAATAATTATAATATTTTATACTTTTATTATTGTATTATACTATAAATATAATATATATTACATTATATCATAATACATTAATATGTTATGTTAAATAATTTAATATTATGTTATATTACCAAATATTAATTTACTCTAATAATTCTATTACTATTATGCTATATCAACATAATATTATTTTATATTACAATAATATTATACTATATCGTATATTTATGTATTAATTTATGTTATGTTTTATTATGTTCTGTTGTATAATACTATACAATGTCCTTTATGGTAATTTGTCATACAAAAGTACTTTCTGAGTTTGTTTACCAAACACAAAACAAAGTACTACAGCACTTTACGAATGTAGTTACCAAACAGCAAACAGCTTTTTATAACAGCTCTACTTCCAACAGCTCTACTTCTAACAGCTCTACTGCCAACAGCTCCCCCAAACAGGGCCTTCATCAATTTCGAAGCAACATCACGCAAAAGAAGGTGAAGCATTCTTACCCGCGAAGGACCCGACCGGACCCAAGAGTGGGTAGGAATAGGATAGGCTTTCCCTTACCTTTCATGACGGAGGGACCCCGGATCCAGAGCTCCCCGGTGCGGTTGACCGGCAAGGAGACACCGGTGTCCGGATCCACAATCCTGGCCTCCGTGTTTGGCGACAGCAGCCCCGCCGTTCCGTACCGCCGGCTCTCCTCCGCCGAGTCCGTTGTCGCCCCCATCCCCGTGCTCTCCGTCAGCCCATACCCCTGCAAAATCTCCACAGCCGGATACTTCTCCCGGAACCCCTCGATCACAACCTTCCCCAGCGGCGCGCCGCCGGACACCACCCGCCGGAGCCCCCCCAACGGCAGCGGCGCCGCCTGGTTCACCATCGCCACCAGGATCGGCGGCACCAGAGGCAGATACGTTGCCCCGTAGTCCCCGATCGCCCGGAGCATCTCCCCCAACTCGAACCTCGACAAGATCACCACCGTCGATCCCGTTCCCAGCAGCCCCGTTGCGAATGCCGCCAGGCCGTAGACGTGGAACATCGGGACGGTGCAGATGAACGTCTCCAGCGCGCCGCGGCCCTCAAGCAGATAGAGCCGGTTGAGGACCATCTGGACCATCGAGATCAGATTCCGGTGGGTCGGTACCACGCCTTTGCTGGTCCCGGTGGTCCCGGAGGAGTACAGGAGCGTCGCCGTGTCGTCCTGGCTCACCAGCTCCCGCCGGCGCCGGAGATCGGGCTCGATCGCCTTCAGTTCCTCGATCGTGTAGCGGATGCGGCCATCGTCGCCGGCGATCCGGCGGTCCTCGAGGAGGACGATGGGGAAATCGCGGTCGCGGGGGAGTTTTCCGACGAGGGGGCGGGTGGCGAAAGCCAGGATCGGGCCGCAGTCGGAGATTTGCTTGGCGATTTCTTGCGGGGTGTTTAGGGGGTTGGTGGTGGTGAGGACGGCGCCGAGGGACATGACGGCGAGGGAGACGACGGGGAAGTGGATGGAGTTGGGGGAGAGGAGGAGGACGACGTGGCCCTTGCGGACCGAGAGGCGGGAGGCGAGGGCGGAGGCGAGGGCGGCGACGGAGCGCCAGAGGGCGGGGTAGGAGACGCGGCGGCCGGAGGCGGCGTCGATGAGGGCGGTGGTGCCGGAGTGGCGGAGGGAGGAGAGGAAGGTGGTGACGTCGAGGTGGGGGTCGGAGGGGAGGGGGACGGGCTTGCGCTTGCTGTAGAAGATGGAGTTGGAGGGGCAGAAGCCGCTCCGAGGGTCCACCGGTAGTCCGTCCGTTCGGTGTGCCATCGCCGGAAGCTGGTGATTTCCCTCTCGTTTCTCCGGCAGTGGGGTGAGGAGGGGAGAGAATTTTAACTTTGGCGCTGGGCTTTTGGTTTTAAAGACGAAGCCGCCATCGAAGGACGGCTGGTTTTATCTCTAACCAAGCAGCCATGCCGCGCTGCGCAGCTGTTTTTGATTTTATTTTTATGAAAAAATAATAAAATAATATGCGATGAACGATTGATTATTATATTATTTAGTAATTAGAAAAAAAATTAACCCGCCATCTAAACTTCTTTTGTTCAACTGAAAGAAAGAGGTGCATCTGGATGCGAGGATCCGAGAGTTGCCGTCGGTGACCATCCATTGCTTCATGACATCTGTATGATGATGAGGGATGGAGATGTTATCCATGCTAAGAATATGTTTAGAGAAGCCAATGGAGTTACGGACTAGATAGCTACCTACATGGCCAACCATGCCAGCAATTCCGTGTGGACAAAAGATGAGAAGATGCCTCGGAGACTCTGTGATATTTTGTTTTCTGACTTTATTAGATATATTCGGGCACATGTTGTACGAATTATCCATCGTAGCAAAAAAAAAAAAAAAAGCGACACGTTGAGCAGGAAAAAAAGATGTTGATAATAAGATGTTTGGGAAATTTTGATTATCTTTTACGTTATTCTCTAGAAATAACTATATTAGGAAAAAGGTTTATAATAAAAGTATATTATATTGTTGAAGCCAAAAATGCTTTTGCTGGAGCTTCCTCTCCGAATAAGCTTGGATATAGTTTTCAAGGGTTGATATTATAAATTTTTTAAGAGTTTGAGTGGTAGAAGGTCTAGAAGTTTGAGATGAGGAAGATCTGGAACTACAATTTTGATGTAAATTGACCGGTTCTAATTCACTTTTTTTGAAACAATTTTGTCATCTCGAAACTAACAATATTAATATTAAAATTTTGCGAACTAAATGCAACTTGAAATATATATATATATATATATGCGATGTTGACAATATTTTGAATATTAGAGAGAAGGGTGAATTTATTGGATATTGTTTTTGAGGTAAGATTAATCATCGAAATACTAATTAATTGCTGAGCCAATTTACCAAATATAATAAATATTGCAACAATCGTTTTCACTCTCAACAGTTGCATTAAGTTTGTAACTTTGCAAAGATTGATAAATAATCGTTAACCTAATTTAATACAATAAATATATTTGAAACAGAAAAAAAAAAGTACGAAACAAAAATGCTATAATTTCATCATGAAATCGGAAATTGATTATTTTTGCTATATTAGTTAAACTAAAAATTATCCCCATAAATTTTTACTGCATCTCTACAATTATAGTAGGTTTTATACCACCAATCATACAAAGTGTCAATCAATTTAATGCACTTTACTTTAAGTTTTCTATTTCCATGTTCTTTTGCAAACCAACTTTTTTCTAAGATATATTTGGTGAAGAGAGCTTACAGTTTACAAAGTACCCAATAACATCTGTATCAGAGAAAGTAAATGTTATATAACAACAGTGATATCCTTGTATACAAAAATGATGCATATTTTTTTTTTCGAATGCCTGTCAGATAGAGGTCATTATACTTTTATAATGGTATTTCATTAAAATCAATAAAATTCAATTTCTGCAGAGGTATAGAGCTAGTGTTATTGTTTGCTTGTTGTATAACCATTTGTCTAATGATGTTGATCATATATTAATGAGCGGTAGCTCTCAATTTTTTCTTTTATTTTGAGCAACGTTAAATTTTTCTACATAATATATATTTCCTTCAATAAGAAGGTTCTTGAATCGAATAGCATCTTCTTTCCAAATTGATGCTTGAATTAAATTCCCTGCATGTAGGGAAAAATGCATCATTGATATAAACTTATCATTGTTATTAAACATGGTAAAAAAATAAAGAAAACTTCTGACAACCAATTCATCAAGCAACACACAATCAACACTAATCAGCTGATTGTCCATGGTTGGGTTTAGAATCTCAGATATATTCTTAATACCCTTACTTTAATTCTCCAACTGCACCTTTCTAATGATAGAGTCAATAGAAAAACATACTATATATCCTCGGGTAACCTATTTAAATAAAAAATGTTAGCATTAGATACGTATACATATTGCAAAATGTTGATTAAGGGCAAATATTTAATAACTAATAATGCATAGCTGGTTAATTTAAAGAAAAACTTGAATGCAAACCAGCCAAAATTTTTCTGCAAACAATGTTCTTTGTATAATTGGGGAATATGGTAGGTTTTATTTTTTATCAAAATTTTGAGGCATTAAGGTGAAAATACTCTTGATATGGCAATGTACAGTTATCCATGCGAGAAGATAGATTTAGGTAGATAAAGATTAATATGTTTTAAAGTCTATCCTTGGCTTTTGTTAATTATCATTGAACAACAAAGTCTGACTGAAAATTATCTTCTTTTAAAAATAAATGACCATTTCGCATCCACAATTTGTATCACAATGCACATAATATAGATTTTAACACCAACAGGATTATCGGTGATGATCATCGCTTTATTATTTTCGCAGTTAACTGAGTAATTATCAATTTAGCTAGTACCATTGCTGTCACGCCCCGGACCCGGATCCGTGACACGGCCGTGCTATTGCCGACTACCGCCTACAATAGCACGCAGCCTCATACCTGGGTAACAGGGTAGTCAAACCAACCAAATCTTTTCATATGAAAGCATTCTTAGTACAACATGCTGGTCAGTACCCAAATACCGAGCTTCTATGTAGTTTATGTACACAAAGGTATACTTGCTTTACCCCAAAAGAAAGAAGCCCTGATACCAAATTAACGTGTCTCTGGCAGCTATCAGTGGTGAGGATCTGAAAGAAAAGTAAATGAACGGATATGAGCTACACGGCTCAGTAAGTAATCATACATAATTTTACCGGATCGGACATAATGGTAACCATGTTTATGCTGGGTTTGAGAAGCTGACATGCGTATTATCTCACAATTTATCATGGCAAAATATGTATGCTTGGAAAACAAAGCAGTATTTTTAATCAAACAAAATTTTCATAAAACATAAGAATTCATGCGATTAGCATCATTTAAAGGAGATAGCGGTTTTAGCAAAATACAACATTTCATAAGGATATATTCAAGAAATCCGTTGTAAAACAATGTATGCTTTGGCCAGGCACGTTTATAAATGTCACGGTCCGCCTGCGCAGGGCACGTGACTATCGGGCCCACATGAGAGGGAAACACGGGGCTCCCCTGCCAGATGTTGGCCGGTTCCGGGGCTTCACGCAAGCGTCCTTCACCCCTCACCGATTTTGCTTCTCCCCAAAAATGCATCTGCAGGATTTGGAAACACCCGCCTCATATACCCAGGCTCTGAAACGAGCCTCATGATCATGCTTCAAATATCATTTTCATAAAGTATGCATATGAAACCGTGCCCCCGGCATGCCGTGGTCCATTCTCTCGGATGCTACTGCGAAGTCATTCTCGGCCACTGGCGGGGCCAGCTCAGTTATTAGGCGGCCACTGGCCGGGCTGGCTCAGTCATTCTCGAACACTGGCAAGGCCGGCTCAGTTGCATTCGATCAGTAGCTCTTAAGAGTTCGTGGACAATATTTCTTATAGGTGGTACCTCATGGATGCTACGGCGAATTTATTATCGGTCACTGGCGGGGCCTACTCAGTTATTAGTCGGCCACTGGCGGGGCTGGCTCAGTCATTATCAGCCACTGGCAAGGTCGGCTCAGTTGCATTCGGCCCGTAGCATCAAGAACCCTTAGGTACCCCTTGCAAGATGTGCAAACAACTAGAGGCAATTCATCATCATGCTTTATGCTCATGCTAATGAAAATTATGACATGCAATTCTATTCACCTTACATGCATCATGAAATCTACATAAGCATGATTTATGCATAATCACCAATTATATGGCTGACACACGCCACTCATACACATGATTCATAATCCATATATGAGGATATAATGTAATCTACTTATTTTGTAGGCATAATGGAAATCATAAGGCACATACAATCATAACTTGTATAACTAAGGCATGCCATATACATTCACCGTTCATAGCTTATAATTTAGGGTACATGACCTACAATACAAGTATAACGGGTTAAATTTCATGCATGATCCGTAAAAGATTAGGACAGGTTACTTACATTTTATAATACACCCATTCATGAAATATATACACGAATAACACTTTAAAATCTTAGTAAACATAGTACTCACATGATCCACAATAAGATTAAAATAGATTACTTACTTTCTTCGCAAATCATGTATACAATTCAAATTGTATGAAAAACACTGGTTCATCTTATAAAACGTAATACAAGATCTACGATAAGATTAAGACAGATTACTTACAGTAATTTGCTTTTTCCTAGGTCTCTCGCGTCCTGGTGTTGGATCCTGAGTCACCTAAAATCATGTTATAACAATGTGTCATTCCTTTTTTAGCTGGTTTGAATTCTACTCTGAATTTAGCCCAAGCCTAATGCATCCGTATTGGAGCCTTGGATGGGTTCACATGGTTTAATTGGCCTTCTAATTGGTCAATAAGCTTAATCCCAAATTTAATTGGGTCAAATATGGGTTTAGGGTCAATGTGGTCTATTTGGGACTGAGTCAGGATTAATCTGGGGTTAATTTGGCCCCAAATTAGTCACATTGGGCTTGAATTGGACCTATTTCCACTAGTTTAATCTGTTAGGACCAATTCCAGCCGAATTGGGTTTGGGCCTCATCCAATTTGGGCTTAATTTTGGTTAAATTCATAGTCTGGGCTCGTCCAGACTTAGCCCAATTTACTTGGGCTCGGGTTCAGGTTTAATTGTGTTCAGATTTCACTCCATCCCTCATCCGGGTTCACCCAAATAGACTGGGTCTGGTTTTATTGGGTTCACCTAACCCATTTAATTATATATTTAAGCTTAACGGGTTGCGGGTTCGGATCCGACCCGCAAACCCGTTACCATGTTTTCTTTCTCCCCCTTCCAGAGGCTTCCGCCTCTTCACCTTCCCGACTCCCCTCTCTCTCTTCCGGCCGCTCTCTCTCCCTTTTCTCTCCTTCGTCTCCACCGGAACCCACGCCTCCGGCCGGTCCTCCGGCTCCCCTTCTTCTCCTCCGGCCAGATCTGTGGCCTTCCCCCTCTCGATCACTCCCTCTCTTTTCTTTCTTCTTTGTTTTCGCCGAGACCCTAGCCTCCGGCCCTTCGCCCCCCCCACCGGAACTCACTGTCTCCTCCCCTTCTTCTCCCGCAGGCGACCGGGGAGACGAGGCTCCCCCCCGATCCACCGACCGAGGCGGGGGTTTCCCCCCGGTGCAACCGGCGAAAAGGAAGGCCGGCCCTTCCTCTCTCCGAAGTGATGCCGGAGAGGGGAAGGGGGCTCGGAGATGGGTCGGAGTCCGGGCTATACCCGAGAGCCTCCATCCGTTCCGTCCACGGCAGGGCATGGCCGGAGGGGATTGTTGACCCCCTAATGGATTTTGATGAATACAAAACACTAGAGTATAATTTCATTTATCTTAACAATTTATTTGAGAATTTCAGGTGATTAATTAATAATATTATTAAGAAATGTCTAGGCAAGTTTCCATAATTTTTAAGGATTTATTGAAGAATTTTTTAGTTGAAGAAAATAGATCAGGGACAGCCGAGACGTCTCCGGGTTGTCTCAGAGACGTCTCTGGCACAAACAGGAAGAACTGGCACGTCTGGAGACGTCCCCGGCACCTGGCGAGGCGTCTCGCAGGGTCGGAGTCGACTCTCTCAGAGGCGGAGTCGACTCTCTCAGAGGCGGCAGAAAGGCCGATTTCAAGGGATGCGCGCGTGTCGTCTCCACAGGACGCGGAGTCGTCCCCGCGAGTAAAAAGCAGACTTCTGGAGTCGTCCCCGAGGTAGCGGAGTCGACTCTCTCAGGGTATTCCAGAGGATGTCTTTTTCGATGATAAGGCAGCGGAGACGTCCCCTGAAAAAGCGGAGTCGACTCTCTCAGAGAATTCCAGAGGAATTGTTTTTCGAAGATAAAACAGCGGAGTCGTCCCCGAGGCAGCGGAGTCGTCCCCATGCAAAAAGTGCAAACATCCCGAGACGTCCCTGTAAAGTGCCGAGGCGACCCTCTCAGAAAAACAGAAAAACAAGCATTCAAACGGTTCATCATCAGAGTCGTCCCCGTAAAGCGCCGAGTCGACCCCAAACAACGTCAAAAGAAAAATCTTACAGCCGAGACGTCTCGCGTTGAAGCGGAGACGTCTCCGGAGCGCCTGGGACGCGACTGACACCTTTTTGCAGGTTTGTTTGAATTTCAAACGTTTCTTTCTTTGTGTCTAACGGCTATATTTGCTTTTTGGGCTATAAAAGGGAGCTCTTAAGTGCCTTTCAATAACTTCTCACCAACCTAACATAAGATCATTCAAGAGAGAAGAAAGAAAAAGAGGTTCAAGGGAGTTAGTGCATTCAAGTGAAGAAATCAAGTGTCTTCAAGCTTCCCAACTGATTTCGTGCTCAACTACTCTCTCCCGCTCGGCATTCAAAGCTCACATTCAAGCCAACGCAATCCACATCGGAAGAACCACCACTTCCCACGCTTCCAACGGCTAAAAGGGTTCTTCCGAGTTTTATTATTTCTCACTGTTTTATTTGCTTCTTAAGAGCTTTTGAATCCTTGTAAAACTTTTCATTATTGTGCTTGTTCCAGTCAAGGGACTTGGAACAAGAGAAAGGCGTCCCAAGCCTAGGTGAAATTGGGGGTTGTAGGGTTCGTTGTTAGCCCGGTGTAAAACAACGAGTTGGGTAGTGCACTCGCAAAACTACCGGACTGTAATCTTGGATTATAGTGGAAATTCCCAAAGGTGCTTTGGGGAGTGGATGTAGGAGCAGTGGAAGCTCCGAACCACTATACAACCTTGTGTTTGCGATTGTCTGTTTTCATACCTCTATTTTTACTTTAGCTCATACATTTGTGTGTTTTATTTTTAATTGGACAAAAAGTTTTAAAACACCCAATTCACCCCCCTCTTGGGTGACCATCTCTGGGCAACAAGTGGTATCAGAGCAGGTGCTCTGTGTATTTCTTGAAGACCTAACCGTCTTGGCCAAAGATCTAGATGGCAACACCCTTCGACAATGTTCCTGCTGAGGGGCAGGCAACCAATAGACCTCCACTCTTCAATGGGACAAATTATACCTATTGGAAGACTAGAATGAGGATCTTTATTCAAGCACAAGATTATGCCTTGTGGAGGGTCATAATCAAGGGATCACACGAACCATCTCACATGGTTAATGGCATTCAAATTCCCAAACCTGAGGAGGATTGGGATGAG
Source organism: Phoenix dactylifera (assembly GCF_051530095.1). NCBI lineage: Eukaryota > Viridiplantae > Streptophyta > Magnoliopsida > Arecales > Arecaceae > Phoenix > Phoenix dactylifera. Next base: position 4,160,942 of record NC_143195.1, on the reverse strand, counting down.
AATGATAACAGGATGGTTCAACTCAATGCTAGAGCCATGAACTCATTATTTTGTGCTCTAGATGTGAATGAATTTAATAGAGTCTCTACATGTAGTTCCGCTAAGGAAATATGGGATAGGCTTGAAGTTACCCACGAGGGTACAAATCAAGTCAAAGAATCTAAAGTGAACATTCTAGTTCACAAGTATGAGTTATTTAAGATGGAACCCAACGAAACCATCTCATGCATGTTCACACGCTTCACCGATATAATAAATGGTCTAAAGAATTTGGGCAAATCCTACACTAACCCAGAACTTGTGAGTAAAATTCTCAGGTCCTTGCCAAAAGCATGGAAAGCGAAGGTCACGGCGATCGTGGAAGCTAAAGACCTCAACACATTGGGACTTGAACAACTATTGGGCTCATTGATGACGCATGAGCTCACAATGAAGCAACATGAAGAAGAGTTGCCAAAGAAGAAGACAATCGCACTCAAGGCTACTTCGAGTGTGTGTGAAGAAGAAAGTAGTGAGAGTGAAGAAGAAAGCGAAGATGAAGACTTGGGTTTAATAGTAAGAAAATTTAAGAAATTCATGAGAAGAAAGAAACCCTTCCCAAGAAAGAAGTTTGGAGGGAGAAATGATTGGGAAAAGAAAAAAAAAAAGAAAAGAGACCCAATCATTTGTTATGATTGCAAGAGACCGGGACACATCCGTTCCGAATGCCCTCAACAGAAGAAGCATTTTGGAAAGAAGAAGAAGAAGGCATTGAAAGCAACATGGGATGATAGTGACACATCATCCTCCGAGAAAGAGAAGGAAGATACTGCCAATTTATGCTTCATGGCATTTGAAGACGATGAGGTAAGTCATAGCTCAACTACAAATTTTACTTTAGAAGAATTATATGAAGCTTTTCAAGAACTCATGAGTGATTGTAGTATGTTAGGAGCAAAGAATAAAGAATTAAAAGCCTCCAATCAAAAACTAAAGGATGATATTGAAAACCTATTGATTGAGAAGGAGAGCTTCAAAAATGTTAATACCATTGACCTAGAAAATAAAAATTCAAAACTCAGCATTGAAAATGAAATGGCAAAAACACAAATTAAGGAATTAAATCTAAAAGTTAAATTCCTACTCAATAGTAATACCTTACTTGCGCAAAATGTTGAACTCCTTAAAAAGGATAAGGAAGAATTAGTTAAAGAAAATGTGGATCTCAAGAATGAGGTACATAAGTACAAACCAATTGTTGAAAAATTTACACATAGCTCTGAAAAGTTAAATCTTATTCTATCCAATCAAAGAGCTGTTTTTAATAAAGCCGGTTTAGGATATAAAACTAGCAAACAACAAAAGTATCTAAAGAATTTCTTTGTGAAAGCAAAAGATGTCAAATCTGAAAAACCTACATGCTTTCATTATGGAAAAAGTGGACATAAAGCCTACTCTTGCATTCAAAGAAAGATTCAAACTAACAAGAGTACATTTGTAAGAGGTAAAAACATAACTAAAGTATGGGTGCCTAAGGGAACCAACTATACTAACCAAGAAGGACCCAAGAAGACTTGGGTACCTAAGAGCATCACTTGATTATTTTGCAGGTATGCCTTGCAGCCGGAAATAGAAAGAGAATGTGGTATCTTGATAGTGGTTGCTCAAGGCATATGACCGGTGACAAGAGTCTCTTCGTCACCTTAAAATCAAAAGAAGGAGGAGTAGTCATATTTGGAGATAATGCTAAAGGTCAAATCGTTGGTGTTGGTAAAATCTCCATATCACCCTCCTCTTTTATTGACAATGTATTGTTAGTTAATGGACTAAAACATAATTTATTAAGTATAAGTCAATTTTGTGACAAGGGCTTTAAAGTGTCATTTGAATCATCACTATGCATAATTAGTAGTCCAATTGACAATGAGATCATACTCACAGGACATAGGCATGGAAATGTTTACATGGTAGATCTTGATGATCTCACTATGAAGGATGGCCAATGTCTTGTAGCCATGGATCCCAAAGTTAATGAGACTAGTTGGTTATGGCATCGTAGGTTAGGGCATGCTAGCATGGATTTAATCTCTAAATTAATTACAAAAGATCTAGTCAAAGGACTACCAAAAATAGACTTTGAAAAGAACAAAATTTGTGCTGCATGTCAATTAGGGAAACAAACAAGAAGTTCTTTTAAGTCTAAGAACATAGTCTCAACATCAAAACCCTTAGAACTAATTCACATGGATTTGTTTGGACCCACTAGAACTGCTAGTCTAGGGGGTAAGAAATTTGGTCTTGTAATTGTTGATGATTTTTCACGTTTTACATGGGTTTCATTTCTTGCACATAAAGATGAGTCCTTTCCCGCTTTTATCAAGTTTCATAATAGGGTTTCGAATGAACTCAATCTTAAACTAAAAGCAATTAGGAGTGATCATGGTACCGAGTTTGAAAATCAACGCTTTGAAAAATTTTGTGACGAAAATGGTATCAATCACAATTTCTCGGCCCCTAGGACACCCCAACAAAATGGGGTGGTAGAAAGGAAGAATCGCACACTAGCAGATATGGCTTGTACCATGTTGTGCGAATCGAATCTACCAAAATATTTTTGGGCTGAAGCGATAAATATTGCATGTCACATTTTAAACCGTGCATTAGTTAGATCTATTTTAAAGAAAACACCTTATGAGTTGCTGAATAATAAGAAGCCAAATATATGTTACTTTCATGTTTTCGGTTTTCGGTGTTTTATTTTAAACAATGGAAAGGACAATCTAAGTAAATTTAGTGCTAAATCAGATGAGGGGATCTTCTTAGGTTATTCCTCATCTAGTAGAGCATACAGGGTCTTCAACAAGAGAACTCTCGTTGTTGAAGAATCCATTCATGTTGTTTTTGATGAAGCTAATGGAGATTCTTCTAGAAAAGAAGAAGATAGTGATGCAGGTATACTTGAAGACAGAATGAAGGAGTTCTCCAGACAAGACAAACAACTTGAAGATGAAGTCAAGGAAGATACAATTCAGCAAGATGAAGAAGATCAACCTCAAGCAAGAAATCAAGATCTTCCGAAGGAATGGAGGTATGCACATGGTCATCCAAGGGATTTAATCCTTGGTGATCCCTCACAAGGGGTAAGGACAAGATCCTCTCTAAGAAATACTAGTAATTATCTTGCTTTCGTTTCACAAATAGAGCCTAAGTCACTAGAGAAAGCCGAAAAGGATGAAAATTGGATAAATGCTATGCAAGAGGAATTAAATCAATTTGAAAAAAATCAAGTTTGGACTCTAATGAAAAGACCACCTAATGTTTCAATCATAGGCACCAAGTGGATGTATAGAAATAAACTAGATGAAGATGGAATAGTTATAAGAAACAAAGCTAGACTAGTTGCCAAAAGCTATAATCAGGAGGAAGGAATAGATTTTGATGAAACTTTTGCTCCTGTTGCTAGGTTAGAGGCTATTAGGCTACTTTTGGCATATGCTTGCTTCATGGATTTTAAACTCTATCAAATGGATGTAAAAAGTGCATTTTTAAATGGTTATATAATGGAGGAAGTTTATGTAGGACAACCTCCAGGTTTTGAAAACCACTTACATCCAGATTATGTTTATAAATTACATAAAGCATTGTATGGACTGAAGCAAGTCCCTAGGGCATGGTATGAAAGATTAAGTAATTTTCTAATTGAAAATAAATTTAAAAGAGAAAATGTAGACAAAACCCTCTTCATTAAAAGAAAAGGAAATGACTTATTGCTTGTACAAATTTATGTGGATGATATAATTTTTGGTGCTACTAATGATAGTCTTTGTCAAGAGTTTGCCAAGCTTATGCAGGGAGAATTTGAAATGAGCATGATGGGTGAGCTCAACTTCTTCCTTGGGCTACAAATAAAATAATCAGAGGAAGGCATCTTCATCAGTCAGTCCAAATATATCAAGGAAATGTTGGAAAAATTCAAGATGAAGGATGCAAAGGAAATCAGCACACCCATGGGCTCAAGTTGCAAGCTTGACAAAGATGAAAAAGGTAAAAGTATAGACTGCAAATTGTACAGAGGTATGATAGGCTCTTTACTTTACCTTACTGCTAGTAGACCAGACATATTATTTAGTGTTTGTATGTGTGCTAGATACCAAGCATGTCCTAAGGAATCACACTTGCAAGCTGTTAAAAGAATTTTTAGATATCTAGTAGGGACATCTAATGTAGGCTTATGGTATTCTAAACAATCTGACATAAATTTAATTGCTTATTCCGATGCTGATTTTGCCGGGTGCAAACTCGACAGAAAAAGCACAAGTGGCACATGTCAATTCTTGGGTGCTAATTTGGTTTCTTGGTTTAGCAAGAAACAGAATTCAGTTGCCTTGTCCACAGCTGAGGCTGAGTACATTGCAGCTGGAAGCTGTTGTGCCCAAGTTCTATGGATTAAGCAACAACTTGAAGACTTCGGCATCAAAATGGACAATATACCAATTAGATGTGATAATACAAGCGCAATTAATTTAACAAAAAATCCTGTCCAACACTCAAAATCAAAACATATAGAGATTAGGCATCACTTTATTAGGGATCATGTGCTGAAAAATGATGTGATGATTGAGTATGTATGTACTGAAAATCAATTGGCCGATATCTTTACAAAGCCCCTTTGTAAAGATAGGTTCAACTATTTAAGGAATGCTTTGAGCTTGTATGATCCTAGCAAATAAATTGAACTTGTATTGCAATGCTTTGCTACTCAAACTAATAATCCACCTCAAAGTCACAAATAGCAAACCTAGTATCTATTAAGTGAAAGCATGAATCTATCTAAGTTAAATGACGAACTGTTTGACTTTCCGGAGGATGGTTACCCTCCCTTGGACTCTTCATGGAGATATTTTCAGAGCCTATTTCATAGGTATTCGAAATTTGGTCAAACATTCCTCATTTCAATATTAATAATTCAAAAAATTATTATCAAACTTTTATAGGGTATATTATTAAAGGGAAGGATCACAAACAAACTCACTCTATATTCACCAAAAGAAATCATGTTGATTAGTGTGGTTAAATAAAATAAATTGGGAAAAGATAGAATTCAGTCTGAAATTTTTCAGTGCCGGAGACGTCTCTGGCAAATCGGAGAGATGTCCCCCCGGCGAGACGTCTCGCGTTAGTCGCGGAGACGTCTCGGGGACCGAACGAGGGTTTTTAAAATAGGTCGAAACAGCTCGAGCCGACCCGAGCTATCTCTTTCGTCCCCAACAAAATACAAAACTGTTGCCCAGTAGATACAACCCAAGAGGGGGGGTGAATTGGGTCTTTTAAAACTTTTAAGCTACTTCTAGTACTTTTTAATTAATTATGCTAAGTTGTATAGATGCACAGTGAAGTGTAAACTTAGCAACAGTTTTACTCATTGAATGAGACTTGATTAAGTAATATGCTTGCACCTAAAGGATGAGAGGATAAGAGTTAAACAATCAGTTTATCTAAGTAAGTAAGTGAGTGAGGAAGTTAGATAACAAAGAGCATCACAAACACAACAAACATATAGTGGTTCGGTGCACCCCAGCACCTACATCCACTCCCCAAGACCTCTTGGGAATTTCTCTATAATCCTACAGATTACAGCCGGTTGTTTTACAAGCTCACAACCCAACTTGTTGTTTTGCAAGATAACAACGAAATCGGTCGGTTTTCCCAGGCTTACCGACTAGAACCACTCCGATTGTTTTCCCGGGATCACAATCGAACCCTACTCGTTGGTTTTACCCTCGGCTCACCAACAAACCTAACACAGTTGGTTTTCCCTTTGGCTCACCAACAAACCTTACACAGTTGGTTTTCCCTTTGGCTCACCAACAAACCTTAACCCCTTGATTCAATCCCTTGATTGAATCAAGTTACAAGATATTAAAACAAAGTATAAAACAAAACAAAGCTTCTTAAACAAGCAAATATGACAATATAAACAAATAGAGTAAAGAGAAGCCCTCAAACGAGTTTTGAAGATGAAGGAGCTCGGCTTCTTCTTTACTTGACCCTCTTCTGATTTGGCACGAAGTAGAGGATCACCGAGGCAGCACACGGATGGAGAGGAAGCTCTGGGATTCACTTGGATGCTCTTCTTCTCTCTATTTTACTTTGAATGGCCCTTTTGTGCTTATGGGAGATTTTCCTTGTAATCTCTTTCAAATCTCTTCCCTAAATGTTTTCTCCCACTTCCATCCATTCTCCCCTAGCTCTCCTCTTGATTTTATAGCTTTAGATGGCGTGGAAACAAAAATCTAGCCGTTAGAGACAAAAATAGAGCCGTTGGACACAGTCTGCACTTCCTGACAATATTACCGTTGGGATCGGAGTCGACTCGCGCGATCAGGAGTCGACTCGCCTGTTGCAGGAGTCGACTCGTGCTTTACTGGAGACGACTCGGCCACTGTTCCAAATTTGAATTATGGTGCATCCTCGACTGGGAGTCGACTCGTCTTAACCCGGAGTCGACTCGCCAACTTCTGGAGCTGACTTGGCAATTTCGGAGTCGGCTCATCCACTGAAGTCCGTGGATCCAATTTTGAATTTTGTCCTCTCAAGTCGACTCGACTGTCCTGGGAGTCGACTCGAATCTCAGAGCCCGAATTTCCGATCCTCTGTCTTTTGGCTCGTCCAGTCTTGGAGTCGACTCGAACTTCCTTGGAGTCGACTCGGCTCTCAGTTTGCGAAACTTGGTCTTCTGCCTTTTTGATGTGAAGCTGTCTTGGAGTCGACTCGAGCTGTCTGGGAGTCGACTCGAATCTCAGAGGCAGTAACTTGGTTTTCTGTCTGTTGATGGTCGCGGAGTCTCGGAGTCGACTCGTGCAATGCGGGAGTCGACTCGAATCTCAGAGTCCAAAAATACTCTCTGACTTTTTCCTTGTGTTCCGCTGAGAGTCGACTCTTGCTTTCTTTGGAGTCGACCTACCAACCATCGGAGTCGACTCGCGTTCCACTGGAGTCGACTCGAATCTCAGACCCGAAAACTGCTCTCTGACTTTTCTGCCTGTGACTCCTAGGAGTCGACTCAAACTTCTCCGGAGTCGACTCGGTAAACATTGGAGTCGACTCGAAATCCTCAGGAGTCGACTCGAAGACCATTCTTTTGAATTTTTCCTTTGATTTTACTCTTCCAAATTGAATCCTTTGAACTTTAAGCTTGGGCCAATAAATTGTAGCTTTCTTCCAACTTGAGAGCTTTGGAGGCCTTCTTCCAACTTGCTATGTTCCTTGCAGAATAAATATCTTTCTCCTTGCAACATAAACATTAGTATTTATACTTCAAGGTTTTGTGATCATCAAAATCAATCTTTGGGTCATCAATCTCCTCCTTTTTGATGATGACAAAACTTGGAGTATATGCAATATAAAAGATATTGTTTTCTAGAAGTAATACATAGCTGAGTTGCATGAAGTAGAAGACATGTATATTTAAAACATACTTCATGATAATGCTTTTAGATTTAATCAGCTTAACATAATCAACATATTTCAATTTCAGCTTTGTAATACAATTCAAAAACACAACGCATTATGAGCATATACTTAAAGATTTCTCCCCCTTTTTGACAACATCGAAAAGATAGTGAAACATTAAGCACAAAGATCAGAATGCTCATATATTTCTTTTCCTTATTGTACTCTGATTTGCAAGTCAAATTATTGCAAGGATATGAATCATATAACTCAAGGCAATAATATTAGAATCAGATTAACTCAAGGCAATTTCAGAGCAGAACACATCGAATGTGATACCATAGATAGTTTTCTAAGCAAGTGTAGGTGGAATCTTTCTTAAGTTAATTCAAGAAGTACCACACGAATGGAAATCTAACCTCTCTTCAATAATAAGTATGAAAGCTTGTTCATTTAGGACCTTTTGCCCAATCTATTAAGTATTTTATCAACCATGAGAGCAATTTAATTAATTTTCTTAATGACTTCAAAGTTCTTTTATGATAATAGGAGCATTGGGGCACAAATATCAAAATATACATTCATGCAATTTTTGATACATCTTAGAGCTCTTTTAAAGACTTTCTTTTATTTCTTTAGAAAATAAGCACAATTTGATACATAAAATAATGAATTTGCACAAAATTGAAGTTCCAAAGAGCAAGCCAATTAGGACTCATTAGTGAGGTTCAAAATAGATTTTCTAAGAGATACTCAAGAAAATTTAATACATTGTTCTCCCCCTGTTTCATTAAATTAGAGGCTCTCAAGATTTGTAATTTGGTTCATGAGTGATGCATAAGATATACTAACCAAATACCACGCCTCAAGGTGTATCATAAAAATTTTCAGATTTAAGTTTCAGATGATACATATTGGAGAGTATTAGGATTACTTTTCATTTAGTATTCTTTCTCTCTCCTTTAGCTATAGATTTATGCAATTAAGTCCAATAAGACCTCTCCTTCTGAAATTTTCTTTCTCCCCCTCAATTGATCATTCCATTTAAGAGTTTAGAATCCTAAGATAATGTTCAACAAAATTGTCAATCTCAAAAATATATTTTCTATAAGTTTCAGCTTATTTTCATAAGACTCAAGGTTTGAGATAAGACAACCTTTATAGAACTCATCTCAAGGTAATTAAAGCATGTCTTGCAATATAAGGAGGTTCATCAAAATCAATCCATAAAATTCAAAGCATGCATCAAAATAAAGTGTCTTTGGGATAGGATACTGAATATCTAAAGCTCCCCCTCAAAAGATGCATTCTTCTTTAATCATTTTAAATTGTTGAATTTCAGATTATAGTGATAAACGTGAATAACACTGAAATTCTGTAATATCGAGAATGTAGAGTAATCCAGTATTATTCCAAAATTTGTAGTAATTACTCTTTCTAATCCTTTATGAACAAGTTATGCTTTCTCTTAATCTTAGAGAAAATGTATAGAAATATCAATCAGAAAATGATTCATTTGAAGCTTAGTTTCTTTCAACCGCATTTACATTTTCTTTCTTTTAGAATCATTTGAGTGAGCTGAAATATTTCTAGTTTTAAGATCATTCACTCTATTGATGGAAGTTTTTAATAATGTAGGGGAGAAAAACATATAGATGATCATTGTGCAATATATACATGAAACACAATAAATCCTTTTAATATCAAAATAAAATCATATATTTAGAAATTTTTGTTTGCAATCAAGATCATCGAAAGACACATCATTTGAACCAATATTAGTACACTTTAAAGATAAGAGATGATATGTTTCGGATGCGTATCGGAGCAATCAACCAAGGCATCAAAATTAATTCTGTTTTTCTTACATTAAGAATTTATTTAAAAATCATATTGAGTTTAAGCTTTTATATAAAATCAGATTCTGAATTACATAAGGATTTTCAATAGAGGCTTTCAAAATCATAATTTGAGATATGTATCTTCCACATTGTAGCTCATCTTAAATCATTACGATTGAAAACACATATTTCAAACATATAAGAGCATATTCAGAATATTTGTATTTATGTTGAATTTTGGTATGAATTAGAACATTATATACTAAAATTAGGCAAGTTGAAAGATAAAACAAAATCAATTCATTTTGCCCAAATAGAGATATACTTCTCTTCTCCTTTTTACAAATTTATTCAACTTTCAGATTTCAAAAATGATTGTGAATGACAAATCTAAAATTTCTTTTCAATAATACCATAAAATAACTTCATATAGTATTTCAAACATTCAATCAAATTATCCAAGCATGGAACATTACCAAATATTGAGAATCCATAATTCAGAACATCATGCCACATGCAAAATGTATCATGTGTTAAGTCATGCATTAAAATATTAAGAAAAAGCATGTCAAGGATCAAAATCAATTCTTTTCAAATAAACTCCCCCTATTTAAATATAATCTTGCACTGATTTCATCCTTAAAGTGTGTTTTCAAGTGATTAAAACTTGACTTGATTCTTCTTATATACTTTCATTTACTTTGTCATTCATTTTTTTTTGAGTTTCTTTTCTTAATCAATTAACGAACATTTTGTTATTGTTTTTCGTTTTTACTTTCTTATGCTCTATACTCTATTTGCTCCCTATCCGGTGGAGTTGGAAGGGGCACGAGGTACTACCACTAGCCTCCCTCTTGTGCCGTCCCTAATATACCCTACACCGAATAGTTGGGTCAAATAGTGCCGGGTACTACCACTAGCCTCCCCATTGGCACCATCCCTATGATGAGCAATATAGAAATGTTAAAATGTTCACTTCAAACTCTCCCTGTTTAAGTGTAATTAATTACGGATTTTATCCCTTCCAAAAGAATGCTCACACAATTCTCACAAATGTGCCGAATATATTATGCTTGTTTTGCTTTTCCTTAAGATTGGAGTATTTGCCTTTACTTAGATTTTACTTCTCTTGAATAATATCCATTTTCTTTTCTTTATCTCTCTCTCTCTTTTTGTTATTCTCAAGTAATTTACATGAAAGAGCAGAATAAAGAAATAATCTTATGTATCATATAAATGTATATCATGCAAACAACATTTTCATTGTGCTCAAGGATTCATAACTTCTCACAAGTTATTTTACATCAAAATTTTAAGCATATACTTGAGTATTTCATGGTTATGATATAGGCAAAGAAATAATTTAGTTTGGGCAAACCATGAAACAGTTTCTAAAAGTATAAGTCAGTCAATACATATATAGACATGATATCAAAAATTAACAATTAAAGAATTTAATCATGCCATAATAAGATTTAAGTTATTGACTTTGCTCAATTAATTTATGAGAGAGGTATCTAAAATTACCTATTCATTCTATATTCTTCAAGCCAAACTAGATTTCTTATGTGTGAACTTTTGGCTGAAGAAGGTCCTCTCTCTTGTTTGCATGTGAATGTTTAGTGTATCTTACATGAAGATATCCTTCAAGTTGAAATTTCTCATTTTTCTTTCTTGAAGGAAGGTCATTAGTTTCTTTAAGATACAAAGCATTCATCCAACATATATATATTTTTTAATTAGATGACTCAATATGAGATATGACAATAGTTGCATGTTGAGTCACTTTACTCAAGAGATTGCCTAAATATAAGCAAGCACATATCATTTGAACTAAAGAGATAGATTCATTAACCAAGATAGTTCAAGTCAATTTAGCTTAGATTCTATTTGCTTAAGATAATTATCAATAAGATATGTTAATTATGTTTTAATCAATTTATCTTAAACATTTGTTTCTATCAAAATTCAGATTATGATTTATTTGTTATCAATAAAATATAATTAATTAAAGTTAGATTGAAGTCTTGCACACGGTCACATAATGAGCATACAATCTGGTCTACTAGCTGTATGATAAAATAATTATTCTATTATGCTTCAATACAGCTTTAACACAATAGATCTACTTTGCTCATCCTTTTCAAATTCTACAAGATGGGGTCATAGATATACCTTCTTCATGCCAATCTTCTATAAGAGTTTTCTTGTGGACTAATGTTGGTCAATGAAGATCCCCTTTCCTGTTTGTCTTAATTTGGAGTTTGAGAGAAGATGTTAATTCATTCATCATACATATTTCAAACTCACCTTGTATGAGCTTAGTAAAAATATAAATCTTCATTAGTAGAACCAAAAATAATGTCACAGATTCTTCCTTTTGATACATAGATTTATCATTATTACTTTCTATCAAAAAGGTTGCTTAAGCTTTTATATCATGCTTTTGATGCTTGTTTCAAATCATATAATGCTTTATCATATTTGTAATGAGTGTTTTCAAATATGGTGGTTATCTAACATATATAAAGTAAGCACATAGGAGTCCATTCTACACACTCATTTGATAGGATATAACGTTTATAAAGCAAACAAATGATAAAGGTGATTTTTACTTCTAATCATGCAAGAATCTTATCAAGATCTATTTCATCTTTTCTTGATTTAATCTTTTAGTAGTCATCATTAAGTGTATATCTGAAAAATCCAATTTGGTTCTAATTAACAAGTTTTTCAGATTGTTATATGTAAAAGATTTAACCATATAATTTGATTTTAGTATTTTGATAATAAATCAATAGTCTCATAAGGAATAAAATGAATTGATACTTCTACAGCTAGAATTTTTCATGAATGTTCTATATGCATTGCTTGATGAATGATATCCAAAGATAGAAATATCTTTATTAGATTTGGCATTATTTTTCAAGAGAACATATCAAGCATAACATGTACGACTGAAAAATATGAGAGATACGCAATAGTTCGTTTTCTATTTTTCAGAAGATCAAAAGAAGTTTTCATCAAAGATAGATCTAATAGAAGTCATATGTATGACAAGCAGTGATGATAGCTTTTAAAAATCATTTAAGTAGATGACTATCATACAACATTGTCTTTTTCATTTCTTCAAGAATTCTATTAATCCTATTTTACTTAAGGTGTCCTTGGTGCTGAAAATATTATTTTTCTGTGCACAACTTAACACAAAATTGGTTTTCAATTACTATGCCATGATTTCATAGTTTGCAAACCTTTATCATTTGATCGCTTTTTGTGAGTTTGTGCCAATGCAAAAAATATTTTAATTTGAGAGCCAAGAACAAGGCTAATGTAAGCTTTTGAAAAATTAGTGTTGGAAACAACATCTCTAGATTTAGAAATTATTTTTGTTTGTTTCCTTAGTTAGCATGCATAGTAAGACTTTGACCTTTAAGAGGATAATCTAAGTAAGCCTATGGCAAGGTCTTTTGAGATTAAGTACATACTAGCATGAGCTGATTTCATATGCCAAATATGGTTTCTTTAATCTTGGTATTCATAGTGCATAAATTCAAAAGCATACCAAGTACACATTATCATATCTATGATCAATAAACAATAATGCCATAGATAAAAACTCTCAATCAAGCATATAGAGAATTCATAGAGTTATTCTTAATAAGTTGATTAATCATTTAGCACCTTATCCACTAGTGAGTAAAATGAAATGATTTGATTATATTTTCAAAAGTATTTTCTATATCACAAAATTGATCACTACTAGCAAATCATATCAAATACTAAAGCACAAATAATGATGAGATGCAAGAATTACTGATTTCATTATTATATTTTTTTTTGTTAATAACTTTTTAAGTTTCTTTATGTTCCATGGGTACCTTGGTACACCTATGTGTACATCCTCATTTTCTCATTTTGGGTACCCAAGCTTGCTTGAGTCCTTGAGAGTTAGGACATATGGTTCCTTTTGGAACCCATATCTGTTTAATAGTAATAACTTTACCATTTGATTTAATTATACTAGAACGATAGGTAAAGTTGTTATTCCCATCCTTTTCATTTTTGAAATAAGTTATCTTATTTAATGGTTTGCTTGGTAAATTGATAACCTTTTTCTCGAGAGATTTATGGCTAAGTGAAGGAGTCAAGCTAAATTTTGATTTATCAAAATCAGCATGTTGGCTTTCAAACATCATTTTTAATCTTTCTGAGCTTACGGTGAATTTGTTGATGCAAGATTTTAATTGATTAATTTCTTCGCTTAAGTTTTGATTTTCTTTAATTAAGCTATGATTTTTCTGAATCAATTCATCTGAAAATGACCTTAAGCATTCATTTTCAGAATTTAGTTTCTCTTGTATTTCATCATTAGAATTTCTTTCTTTTGAAATTTTCAGATTTAGTTTCTTAAGATTTTTATTCTTTACAGCTAATTTTCTACATTCACCATACAAATCATGAAAAGCATTTAATAATTCATCATAAGAAAATTCTTCTTGAAAATTATTTGATGTAAGAGTAGATTCAGTTTTTACCTTGTCTTCTTGTGCCATAAAGCACAAGTCAGTTACCTCTTGTAGTTTCTTGGAGCTAATATCATCATTGTCGCTCCTAACTTTTATTTTCTGGCTTGACTCTTTCTTGGTCAAGGCTTTCTTCCTTTTTATCTCTTTCTTCCTTTCTTCTTGCTTCCTCTTTTTCCTTGTCTTTAGGAAGCTGATTTGCCTCGGAGTCGACTCGGACCTTATTGGAGTCGACTCGGCTAGCTTGGGAGTCGACTCGGAACTACTTGGAGTCGACTCGTTCACAGGGTCTTCAAGACTGTGTCTCTGCCTTTCAGACTGTTTTTCTCTAGGAGTCGACTCGGACGAACTGGGAGTCGACTCGGCTACTGTGGAGGATTCTGCAATCTTATTGTTAGTACGCAATTGAAGCACATGTGAGCTAATCTGAGATTTATCATAAATAGTTTCTAAAGTATCCCAGATCTTCTTAGCAGATAAACATGCAGAAATTTCATTAAACTTCGTTTCATGAATAGCACAATATAATATGTTCATAGCATTAGCATTCAATTGTGCTAAGTCCTTTTCATTAATAGTTTTAGAGAGTGTATGAAGGTCATTTATTATGATTTTCCATAAATAATAGTTTTGTGATTGAATAAAAATGCGCATGCGTGCTTTCCAATATGTGTAGTCTATGCCATTAAACAGTGGAGGCCTATCAATTAACTGTCCCTCTCCTAGAAAACTATCTATTTGAGTTGTCATGATCTTTGGCTCTTGATCGTGAGATCAATAATTAATCTTGAGCACCTGCTCTGATACCACTTGTTGCCCAGTAGATACAACCCAAGAGGGGGGATGAATTGGGTCTTTTAAAACTTTTAAGCTACTTCTAGTACTTTTTAATTAATTATGCTAAGTTGTATAGATGCACAGTGAAGTGTAAACTTAGCAACAGTTTTACTCATTGAATGAGACTTGATTAAGTAATATGCTTGCACCTAAAGGATGAGAGGATAAGAGTTAAACAATCAGTTTATCTAAGTAAGTAAGTGAGTGAGGAAGTTAGATAACAAAGAGCATCACAAACACAACAAACATATAGTGGTTCGGTGCACCCCAGCACCTACATCCACTCCCCAAGACCTCTTGGAAATTTTACTATAATCCTACAGATTACAGCCGGTTGTTTTACAAGCTCACAACCCAACTTGTTGTTTTGCAAGATAATAACGAACTCGGTCGGTTTTTCCAGGCTCACCGACTAGAACCACTCCGATTGTTTTTCCGGGATCACAATCGAACCCTACTCGTTGGTTTTACCCTCGGCTCACCAACAAACCTAACACAGTTGGTTTTCCCTTTGGCTCACCAACAAACCTTACACAGTTGGTTTTCCCTTTGGCTCACCAACAAACCTTAACTCCTTGATTCAATCCCTTGATTGAATCAAGTTACAAGATATTAAAACAAAGTATAAAACAAAACAAAGCTTCTTAAACAAGCAAATATGACAATATAAACAAATAGAGTAAAGAGAAGCCCTCAAACGAGTTTTGAAGATGAAGGAGCTCGGCTTCTTCTTTACTTGACCCTCTTCTGATTTGGCACGAAGTAGAGGATCACCGAGGCAGCACACGGATGGAGAGGAAGCTCTGGGATTCACTTGGATGCTCTTCTTCTTTCTATTTTACTTTGAATGGCCCTTTTGTGCTTATGAGAGATTTTTCTTGTAATCTCTTTCAAATCTCTTCCCTAAATGTTTTCTCCCACTTCCATCCATTCTCCCCTAGCTCTCCTCTTGATTTTATAGCTTTAGATGGCGTGGAAACAAAAATCTAGCCGTTAGAGACAAAAATAGAGCCGTTGGACACAGTCTGCACTTCCTGACAATATTACCGTTGGGATCGGAGTCGACTCGCGCGATCAGGAGTCGACTCGCCTGTTGCAGGAGTCGACTCGTGCTTTACTGGAGACGACTCGGCCACTGTTCCAAATTTGAATTATGGTGCATCCTCGACTGGGAGTCGACTCGTCTTAACCCGGAGTCGACTCGCCAACTTCTGGAGCTGACTTGGCAATTTCGGAGTCGGCTCATCCACTGAAGTCCGTGGATCCAATTTTGAATTTTGTCCTCTCGAGTCGACTCGACTGTCCTGGGAGTCGACTCGAATCTCAGAGCCCGAACTCCCGATCCTCCGTCTTTTGGCTCGTCCAGTCTTGGAGTCGACTCGAACTTCCTTGGAGTCGACTCGGCTCTCAGTTTGCGAAACTTGGTCTTCTGCCTTTTTGATGTGAAGCTGTCTTGGAGTCGACTCGAGCTGTCTGGGAGTCGACTCGAATCTCAGAGGCAGTAACTTGGTTTTCTGTCTGTTGATGGTCGCGGAGTCTCGGAGTCGACTCGTGCAATGCGGGAGTCGACTCGAATCTCAGAGTCCAAAAATGCTCTCTGACTTTTTTCTTGTGTTCCGCTGAGAGTCGACTCTTGCTTTCTTTGGAGTCGACCTACCAACCATCGGAGTCGACTCGCGTTCCACTGGAGTCGACTCGAATCTCAGACCCGAAAACTGCTCTCTGACTTTTCTGCCTGTGACTCCTAGGAGTCGACTCAAACTTCTCCGGAGTCGACTCGGTAAACATTGGAGTCGACTCGAAATCCTCAGGAGTCGACTCGAAGACCATTCTTTTGAATTTTTCCTTTGATTTTACTCTTCCAAATTGAATCCTTTGAACTTTAAGCTTGGGCCAATAAATTGTAGCTTTCTTCCAACTTGAGAGCTTTGGAGGCCTTCTTCCAACTTGCTATGTTCCTTGCAGAATAAATATCTTTCTCTTTGCAACATAAACATTAGTATTTATACTTCAAGGTTTTGTGATCATCAAAATCAATCTTTGGGTCATCAAAAACCCTAGCCTCCATCTTTCTCTCCACCTCAAACCGAACCAAAACTCCCCATTTCCCTAGGATTTCCGAGCCATGGCACCTAAAAGAGCTAGGAGAACAAGTGGGAGGCGTCCTAGGGTAGCGACCGACGCCGAGGAACGGAGGGAAGAACCTTCCGCACCGTCTCCTCCGGTTGCTCCGCCAACCACGACCATTTCCTGTGCGAATCGCACAGTAACCACGGGTAGGTTTATAGATTTCCATTTTTTAGAGAGTGAGGGGTTCTCTATTGGAGAGAGACTCCGTGCCCAAGGTTGGGAATATCTTTGTACTCTCAACACATCAACCTACCCCGGTCTAGTTAGAGAGATGTTTAGTAATATGGCCTTAGGGGACTCGGGGTACACTGCCTATGTCCGAGGGACATTGATAGAGATCAATGAGGATACCCTATCTAGTGTATAACAAATCCCTAAAGATGGTGAGGCTCCGACCTCACATCCCCAAAGGAAAATAGCCCTAAACCTAGTTTTAGGACGAGAGGATTGCGGCCCTCTTGATGTGGTTAACTCACAAGACCTAAATGCCGAGATGAGACTACTTTTGAGTATTGTCAACCGGGTCTTGTTTCCAAAAACCGGTCGCTTCGATTTTGTTTTGGAGCGAGATTTAGTCATCATGCACCACATCCTACTAGGGATTCCCCTAAATCTCCCTAGACTTATGCTGAACTACATTTCTATATGTCATAGGTATTCTAGGTTTAGCATACCCTATGGGATGATCTTTACCCTAGTATTCAAACATTTCAAGATTCAAATTCCAGAAAATGAGCCTGCAAAACCCTTGAGAAACACCGACTGCTATAATGAAAGCACAATGCGTAGAATGGAGTTTCACAAGGTAGATGGGTCTTGGGTCAAGGTACCAAAAAGAAAATCTCAAACCTTAGAGCCCGAGATCCCACATCAGGAGCCTGACCACCACTCTCCTCCACATAGCCATATGGCCTTCCCTGATGTACCCTCCAGCTCAGCTGGACCTTCCACATCTGTGCCTCCTCCTCCTCCAGTCAGTGGGCCCTTCTCCCTATCAGAAGAACAGATGCGCACTTTAGCATCTGTAATATGCCAGCAGATGAGGGAGGAGATGAGATCGATGATTTCTGCTGAGTTGGCCCCCATCAGAACCTCACATGAAGGGCTTCTACAAGAGTTGAAGGAAATTAGAGCTCAGATAGAAGCTACAGCGACAGAACTAGTTCATGTGAGTGCCACCCAATCCTTCAGATCAATTGAGCTACAGGATGACTTGAAGAGCATATCAAAAAGCCTTCAAGAATTGACAAGCCCTGGAGGCAATGTGGGCACTGTGGTTGCCCAACTTAGAGGAAGAATTGAAAGGGCAAGCATTGAATTTGAAGCACTAGTGGCAGCCTTCCATCAGTCTCAGGGAGATCAGTTCAGAACACTGCTAGATTCAATTAATGCATTTATAGATGCAGCTGCTAGGGCTTATGAGCAACGTCGCTGATGAGGGACATTTTGTAGACATCTAGGGTTCATCTGTTTTTGTAAAACCCTAGGCTCATTTTGACACTTCTTTTGTATTAGGAATCAATACTTGTAATGATTTCCTCTTTTTTTTTAACCTTGTAATGCCTTCAAATGATTGCAATGACATATGAATGACATACAATTTCTTTTGAAATCTTGTGTTTGTTTCAAATCCTGTGGAATCAAACCTTGTGTATGTGATTCTGTGTTGTGCCATAAAAATCTCATAACATACCTTAAGTGTTCAAATTTGACACAATTTATCAATGCATATAAAACAGGGGGAGCACATCTTATGATAACTATTTTAAACAAAAAGAGGAGTCTGAAATGAATTCCAAAACAAAGGGGGAGTGAAATGAATGCTGAATTCTTTAATAAAAATAACTTGAATATCCTTGAGTGGTTCATGGTAATATGCTGAATTCTACTAGGAATTGAGTTTTAAGTACCTAAGAATAATTTGTCCCCTTCATTGTTGATGACAAAAAGGGGGAGTAGAACCAATATGGATATTGGATATATTGGAATGCAAAATTTATGGAGTGTATTGAGTAGATATATATATATGGAGTATATGGAGTAGATATATATATATGGAGTATATGGAGTAGAACCTAAATATGGAATGCAAAATTTACACTCATACTTAAAAAAATTGAATTAGAAAAAGATAAAATTGAAGAATATTGGTTTTAAGATAATTGCCCTTCTGAAAAAGAAAGGGGGAGTCAAAAAGAACTTAGCCTTCAATTGTCTTTAGCATCAATATTTCATTAATTTAAATTTTAACTTGTTTCAAATTCAGTTGATATGCTAAAATTGCTTAAGAGCTATTAAGATCAATCTTATGCATAAGGATAGAACTGAAAGTTGACTATTTTGAATTATGCACACTGTATCTAGCTCAAATCAAAACATTATACTTGTACATCTGATCAAATACTGTGTATATGTTTAAATTTCGAATTTTGCATATACTCAGTGTTTTGTCATCATCAAAAAGGGAGAGATTGTTGACCCCCTAATGGATTTTGATGAATACAAAATACTAGAGTATAATTCTATTTATCTTAACAATTTATTTGAGAATTTCAGGTGATTAATTAATAATATTGTTAAGAAATGTCTAGGCAAGTTCCCATAATTTTTAAGGATTTATTGAAGAATTTTTTAGTTGAAGAAAATAGATCAGGGACAGCCGAGACGTCTCCGGGTTGTCTCAGAGACGTCTCTGGCACAAACAGGAAGAACTGGCACGTCTGGAGACGTCCCCGGCACCTGGCGAGGCGTCTTGCAGGGTCGGAGTCGACTCAGAGGCGGAGTCGACTCTCTCAGAGGCGGCAGAAAGGCCGATTTCAAGGGATGCGCGCGAGTCGTCTCCACAGGACGCGGAGTCGTCCCCGCGAGTAAAAAGCAGACTTCTGGAGTCGTCCCCGAGGTAGCGGAGTCGACTCTCTCAGGGTATTCCAGAGGATGTCTTTTTCGATGATAAGGCAGCGGAGACGTCCCCTGAAAAAGCGGAGTCGACTCTCTCAGAGAATTCCAGAGGACTTGTTTTTCGAAGATAAAACAGCGGAGTCGTCCCCGAGGCAGCGGAGTCGTTCCCATGCAAAAAGTGCAAACATCCCGAGACGTCCCCGTAAAGTGCCGAGGCGACCCTCTCAGAAAAACAGACAAACAAGCATTCAAACGGTTCATCATCAGAGTCGTCCCCGTAAAACGCCGAGTCGACCCCAAACAACGTCAAAAGAAAAATCTTACAGCCGAGACGTCTCGCGTTGAAGCGGAGACGTCTCCGGAGCGCCTGGGACGCGACTGACACCTTTTTGCAGGTTTGTTTGAATTTCAAACGTTTCTTTCTTTGTGTCTAACGGCTATATTTGCTTTTTGGGCTATAAAAGGGAGCTCTTAAGTGCCTTCCAATAACTTCTCACCAACCTAACATAAGATCATTCAAGAGAGAAGAAAGAAAAAGAGGTTCAAGGGAGTTAGTGCATTCAAGTGAAGAAATCAAGTGCCTTCAAGCTTCCCAACTGATTTCGTGCTCAACTACTCTCTCCCGCTCGGCATTCAAAGCTCACATTCAAGCCAACGCAATCCACATCGGAAGAACCACCACTTCCCACGCTTCCAACGGCTAAAAGGGTTCTTCCGGGTTTTATTATTTCTCACTGTTTTATTTGCTTCTTAAGAGCTTTTGAATCCTTGTAAAACTTTTCATTATTGTGCTTGTTCCAGTCAAGGGACTTGGAACAAGGGAAAGGCGTCCCAAGCCTAGGTGAAATTGGGGGTTGTAGGTTTCGTTGTTAGCCCGGTGTAAAACAACGAGTCGGGTAGTGCACTCGCAAAACTACCGGACTGTAATCTTGGATTATAGTGGAAATTCCCAAAGGAGCAGTGGAAGCTCCGAACCACTATAAAACCTTGTGTTTGCGATTGTCTGTTTTCATACCTCTATTTTTACTTTAGCTCCTACATTTGTGTGTTTTATTTTTAATTGGACAAAAAGTTTTAAAACACCCAATTCACCCCCCTCTTGGGTGACCATCTCTGGGCAACAGGGATGAAGCCTTAAGGTCCGGTGAGTTCATTTTTTTTTTCTTCTTCCCTTCTTCCTTTTCTTTTCTTTGGTCCTTCCTTCCGGCACCACCACCTCTTGCCGGAGAAGAGGTGGCGGTCCGGCCGGGGCTGGTGGCCTTGTGGCCACCTCTGTTGCCGACTCGGCCAGATCCGGCGGCCCGGGCTGCCCCCCGAGCCCTAGAGTAGCCGCAGCCGAGGCTGCGGTGCCCTGCAGGCGGCTCGACCGAGTGGTCATCAGGCCTGGTCTTGGGTCGCGGCCATTCTCAGGCCGGTCCGGGGTCCATGGGTCCGGCCCGTGACCCTTCTCCCTTCTGCCGGTCTCCTCCTCTCTGTTTCGTTGTTGAAACAGAGGGGAAATCCTCCACAGAGGGTTTCTCCAAACTTTAAAATTTTATTAACAGGGGGTCCATACCTAGTTTTAGCCGGTTGTAGTCGGGCAGTGCTTCCTCCCTGGTAGTCACCCTTTCTCAGAGCTTCAGGGCTCCTTGGCCTTAGGCTCCAGGGCTTTGGCTCTCTCTTTCTCTCGTTCAGTGTTTTAGGGGGGTCTGTGACTTGGGGTTGCCGGCAGAGGCTTAAATATTTTGTTTAAGGGATGAGACCCCCCCTCTGAGAGGTCCCATCCTCTCCTTTCCTCCTTGCTCCGGGACTGTCAGCCGCCCCCCTGTCTCAGGCGCGCCGGAATCGGCTGCCAGCAGGGGGAGGTCACCGTCCCAGGGTTTGCATGGCTGGGGATTTCCTTCTGTGAAGTCCCATCTATCCTACCCTCTGGCTCCGGGACCAACAGCCGCCCCCCCTTGTCTCAGGCCCGCCGGAATCGGCTGCCAGCAGAGGGTGAGGTCACCGTCCCAGGGTTTGCATGGCTGGGGATTTCCTTCTGTGAAGTCCCATCTCTCCTACCCTCTGGCTTCGGGACTAACAGCCGCCCCCCTTGCCCTGCCACTGTGCCTGGCCTGGCCACGTGGGGCGTGAGGTGGCCCTCCCTCTGTCGGCCAGTTGTGGCCTTGTCCCTTCATCTCTTAGCGTGAGGTGGCAACCTCTTCCTGGTTGCCATTCTAATAATACTGCCCACAGTAAAAATTTGGGCCCAAACCCCTAACTGGGCCTATTTCTTATTGGGCCTAGTAGGTTGTGGGTCCGGACATTACATCCTACCCCCCTTAAAATAAATTTCGTCCGCGAAATTATACATACCTCTATCTTCGAAGAGCTGGGGGTAACTTTGGCGCATCTCCTCTTCAAGTTCCCAGGTGGCTTCCCGTTCAGTGTGGTTGGTCCACTGAATTTTGACATAAGGGATGGTACGCCTCCGAAGAATTTGCTCCTTCTTATCGACGATGCGCAGAGGAGCTTCCTCATAGGTCAGGTCTTCATTTATCTGCAAGGGTTCATACTGTAATACATGGCTGGGATCTGGGATGTACCTGGGTAGGAGGGAGACGTGAAAGACGTCGTGTACTCTTGATAACTCTGGAGGTAGGGCCAGCTTGTAGGCGACCCTGCCCACTTTAGCGAGAACCTCGAATGGGCCGATGTAGCGGGGACTCAGTTTACCGTGCCGCCCAAATCGGGTAACACCCTTGACGGAGAAATTTTTAGGAAGACAAAATTCCCCTCCAAAAATTCCAATTCCCTCCTGCCTTTGTCAGCCCATCATTTCTGTCTGTCCTGAGCGGCTTGTAGTCTTCGCGTTATTAGCAGTACCTTATCTCTAGTACTCTGAACCAATTCAGGACCGAGTAGTTTTCGCTCTCCGACCTCATCCCAATGCAGAGGAGATCGGCATTTTCTTCCATATAGAGCTTCATATGGTGCCATTTAGATGCTGGAATGGTAACTGTTGTTGTAGGCAAACTCTACCAGAGGTATGTGGTCGTCCCAGCCTCCACCTAGGTCCATGGTACAAGCTCTCAACATGTCTTCTAGGGTCTGTATTGTTCGTTCTGACTGACCGTCGGTCTGGGGGTGGTATGCGGTACTGAGCCTCAATTCGGTACCCATGGCCTTCTGAAAGCTTCCCCAGAATCTGGATACAAATCGGGGGTCGCGATCAGAGACGATGCTCACTGGCACTCCATGTAGGCGCACAATTTCATTAATGTATATTTGGGCCAGCCTGTCCAATGAGGTTCCAACCCTAAAAGGTAGGAAGTGAGCTGACTTTGTGAGGCGGTCGACAATCACCCACACTGTATCATTCCTTTTTACTATTCTTGGAAGCCCTGTAACAAAGTCCATAGTGATATGCTCCCATTTCCATTCTGGAATCTCTAATGGCTCTAGTAACCCTGCCGGCCTCTGGTGTTCAGCTTTTATCAGCTGACAGGTCAAGCATCGGGCATACTCAGCTATTTCTCTTTTCATACCCTTCCACCAGTAATGCTCTCGGAGGTCCCTGTACATCTTGGTACTGCCGGGGTGAACGGAGAAGCGGGATTGGTGGGCTTCTCCTAGAATTTCTTTCTTTAATTCCATATCAGCTGGGACATACAATCGATGACCGAACCTCAGGGTACTGATGAGAGCACAAAAGTGCGATCTAAATACCCATTAACTTGGCCTAATGCTAGCAAAATAATGATAAATAATAGGTGTTAACATTTGCATGATTAAATATTTTATCCTTAGCACTTATTATAATTTTTATCATTATTTTATATAAATTCATCTTAAAAGAATGCATCTTCCTAACTGTAGAACAGAGCCCAGATTCAGCCATCCACAATGCATCCCGAGCATTTCCACGTTCGCATCCAGTGCGTCCGAATCTAATTCTGCAGCCAGTTTCCGAGCTTCCTGCATCCCCGCGTCCAATGCCCTGCGGTCGTTCCATGCGTAGCATCCAAGAGTCCCAGCCTCCTCAGATCCCGTCTCATCCCATGCATCCATTTGAAGCAGCCCGCGTGCAGCCCATCCGCACATCTTCCGAATTCGGGACCCCAGGAACCGTGTTCGTCTTCTCCGCGTGCGAATCTCCCATGCGTCCCAGTTCACAACGAGCCCCAGCTCCAATGCTTAAGACCAGCCGTCCACCTCTTCTCAGCGGTTTGCCCATGAAGCTTCTCCCAGCATGCCACGTCGTCCGCTTCTTCCGCAAGCCATCCACCATGTCCCAGCGCGTGTGATCCGCTCATCCCGTTCATCTCACGAATTCGACTCTGCATCCCAACCAGGATCCGTGATCAGCTTCCTTCACGCGTCCGGAGATCCAGCTCTCACCCGGGATGTATGCTTCGAACGACCACCCAACCTCCCAACGTCCTGAGATCCCAAGCTTCTGTTATCAGCTCCCAGCGTCCGTGAAGCATCCTCCCACGCGTTCCAGCTCCAGCACATCATGCCATCCAGATCCTCACGAGTCCATGCGTGCATCCCAGTCTTCCGCGTCCACGCTCCTTCCGGCCGTCCGCGTGCAAAATCCACTGCGATCCAGCCTCTCCCAGACATCCCGCGTCCGTGATCTCAGCCACGCATCCCAGCTCCAAACCTCCTTCCGTTCGCGATCGGATCTTTGCCGCGTCTGCAAGCCAACCGTCCGTGATGATCTCGTGCATCAGATCCCCTAGCATCCCGCGAAAGGTTTCCGCGTCCGATTCTCCCGCATCCACATCCTCATCCGGTCATCTCCACCGCGTGCGAAGAAGGGATCGAAGGCCAGCTTGACACCTCTCTCGGTTGGGGGGAGAGTTGTTATATATATCCCCCATTCGGTGAACCAGGGGGGCCACTCCCATTCAAAAAAAAGAGAGGAAACAGGGGAGGCCCTGTTTCCGAAAAGAAAAAAAAAAGGAAAGAAAGAAAATGAAAGGGGGATTAAAGTTTTCAATGAGTGGCTAAAGTCCTAGGGAGGGTGATGGAGGAACTTTTGATGTATTGCTCTTTGAAGTAAACTCTAAACTTTTGCTTTCAATGATTTATATCTATTGATATGTTCTTGATCCATGCGTAGTTATTTTGTAGATAGATCTTTAATGGATTATGATTATTGATATATGGATTGTTTTGGTATTTGATTCGTCGTAGACATAGAAAGCACGATGAATGCTTAGAAATTGAGTTCATATGTTCATGAAACATATACCATGATTAGATCTATCCTACATTAAATCTTAAATCAAGAACCATAGAGTTTATTCCTTGGATGCAATATCATCAAGGGAGATTCCAGATCCCTACCATTTTTATTTCATTGAATTGTGTTTATTATTCTCTGCATTTTAATTTCTGAAAATCAAAACATAATTTTAATCCACAAATTTATTAAATTAATTAATCTAAAATTATATTAAATAATCTCATATACATTTCGTTCCCTGAGGATTCGACCTCGGACTCCCGAGAATTTACTACTTGTGCGATTCTCCTGCACTTGGGAGAACAATTTTATTTTTGCAACAGGTACCATCTGAGTGAATCTGGAGTTCGGGTCGTAACCCTTTTTCTACTTCATCCTTGAGTTGACCTGTGCGTGCGTCAGACTGCTGAGCGATCTTTATTCTGTCGATCAGTGTCGGTTGTATCCTTAGAGTGGCCAGCAGACTTTTTGTAGTTTGTACAATTACTTCAACCTGCAGCTTATCAAGA
Source organism: Phoenix dactylifera (assembly GCF_051530095.1). Classification (NCBI taxonomy): domain Eukaryota; kingdom Viridiplantae; phylum Streptophyta; class Magnoliopsida; order Arecales; family Arecaceae; genus Phoenix; species Phoenix dactylifera. The sequence goes on along the minus strand of NC_143195.1, from coordinate 4,135,555 downwards.
TCCTTCTGAACCTGTGGCTGGGTGGTAAGTAGTGCAGATGAACTTACTGCTGACTTTCTGCTTAGAGCGTCAGCCACCACATTAGCTTTGCCTGGATGATATCTGATATCCAAATCATAGTCTTTCAGGAGTTCCAACCATCTTCTTTGCCGCATATTCAATTCTTTCTGAGTGAATATGTACTTTTAAACTCTTATGGTCAGTGTACACTTCACAATGCTCTCCATAAAGGTAGTGCCTCCAGATTTTCAGGGCAAAGACCACTGCAGCTAACTCCAGGTCGTGGGTTGGATAATTCTGCTCATAGGGCTTTAGCTGTCTAGAGGCATAGGCTACTACCTTGCCATTTTGCATTAATACACAGCCTAGCCCGGTTTTGGAAGCATCACTATAAATAGTAAATTCTCCATTTGTGGATGGCAGAGTTAAAATTGGAGCAGATACTAACCTCTGTTTTAACTCCTGAAAGTTCTTCTCACAACTGCTGTCCCAGATAAACTTGGCCCGTTTTTTGGTTAATCGGGTCAAGGGAGTGGCTATTTTGGAAAATCCTTCCACAAACCGTCGGTAATACCCGGCCAGTCCCAACACACTTAACTACCCGTTAACCCCGATTTTATTGTTATGTTCTTATTAGTCCTAAGGCTCTGATACCACTAAATGTCACGCCCCGGACCCGGATCCGTGATACGGCCGTGCTATTGCCGACTACCGCCCACAATAGCACGCAGCCTCATACCTGGGTAACAGGGTAGTCAAACCAATCAAATCTTTTCATATGAAAGCATTCTTAGTACAATATGCTGGTCAGTACCCAAATACCGAGCTTCTATGTAGTTTATGTACACAAAGGTATACTTGCTTTACCCCAAAAGAAAGAAGCCCTGATACCAAATTAACGTGTCTCTGGCAGCTATCAGTGGTGAGGATCTGAAAGAAAAGTAAATGAACGGATATGAGCTACACAGCTCAGTAAGTAATCATACATAATCTTACCGGATCGGACATAATGGTAACCATGTTTATGCAGGGTTTGAGAAGCTGACATGCGTATTATCTCACAATTTATCATGGCAAAATATGTATGCTTGGAAAACAAAGCAGTATTTTTAATCAAACAAAATTTTCATAAAACATAAGAATTCATGCGATTAGCATCATTTAAAGGAGATAGCGGTTTTAGCAAAATACAACATTTCATAAGGATATATTCAAGAAATCCGTTGTAAAACAATATATGCTTTGGCCAGGCACGTTCATAAATGTCACGGTCCGCCTGTGCAGGGCACGTGACTATCGGGCCCACATGAGGGGGAAACACGGGGCTCCCCTGCCAGATGTTGGCCGGTTCCGGGGCTTCACGCAAGCGTCCTTCACCCCTCACCAATTTTGCTTCTCCCCAAAAACGCATCTGCAGGATTTGGAAACATCCGCCTCATATACCCAGGCTCTGAAACGAGCCTCATGATCATGCTTCAAATATCATTTTCATAAAGTATGCATATGAAACCGTGCCCCCGGCATGCCGTGGTCCATTCTCTCGGATGCTACTGCGAAGTCATTCTCGGCCACTGGCGGGGCTGGCTCAGTCATTCTCGGCCACTGGCAAGGCCGGCTCAGTTGCATTCGATCAGTAGCTCTTAAGAGTTCGTGGACAATATTTCTTATAGGTGGTACCTTATGGATGCTACGGCGAATTTATTATCGGTCACTGGCGGGGCCTGCTCAGTTATTAGTCGGCCACTGGCGGGGCAGGCTCAGTCATTATCGGCCACTGGCAAGGCCGGCTCAGTTGCATTCGGCCCGTAGCATCAAGAACCCTTAGGTACCCCTTGCAAGATGTGCAAACAACTAGAGGCAATTCATCATCATGCTTTATGCTCATGCTAATGAAAATTATGACATGCAATTCTATTCACCTTACATGCATCATGAAATCTACATAAGCATGATTTATGCATAATCACCAATTATATGGCTGACACACGCCACTCATACACATGATTCATAATCCATATCTTAGGATATAATGTAATCTACTTATTTTGTAGGCATAATGGAAATCATAAGGCACATACAATCATAACTTGTATAACTAAGGCATGCCATATACATTCACCGTTCATAGCTTATAATTTAGGGTACATGACCTACAATACAAGTATAACGGGTTAAATTTCATGCATGATCCGTAAAAGATTAGGACAGGTTACTTACATTTTATAATACACCCATTCATGAAATATATACACGAATAACACTTTAAAATCTTAGTAAACATAGTACTCACATGATCCACAATAAGATTAAAATAGATTACTTACTTTCTTCGCAAATCATGTATACAATTCAAATTGTATGAAAAACACTGGTTCATCTTATAAAACGTAATACAAGATCTACGATAAGATTAAAACAGATTACTTACAGTAATTTGCTTTTTCCTAGGTCTCTCGCGTCCTGGTGTTGGATCCTGAGTCACCTAAAATCATGTTATAACAATGTGTCATTCCTTTTTTAGCTGGTTTGGATTCTACTCTGAATTTAGCCCAAGCCTAATGCATCCGTATTGGAGCCTTGCATGGGTTCACATGGTTTAATTGGCCTTCTAATTGTCAATAAGCTTAATCCCAAATTTAATTGGGTCAAATATGGGTTTAGGGTCAATGTGGTCTATTTGGGCCTGAGTCAGGATTAATCTGGGGTTAATTTGGCCCCAAATTAGTCACATTGGGCTTGAATTGGACCTATTTCCACTAGTTTGGTCTGTTAGGACCAATTCCAGCCGAATTGGGTTTGGGCCTCATCCAATTTGGGCTTAATTTTGGTTAAATTCATAGTCTGGGCTCGTCCAAACTTAGCCCAATTTACTTGGGCTCGGGTTCAGGTTTAATTCTGTTCAGATTTCACTCCATCCCTCATCCGGGTTCACCCAAATAGACTGGGTCTGGTTTTATTGGGTTCACATAACCCATTTAATTATATATTTAAGCTTAACGGGTTGCGGGTTCGGATCCGACCCGCAAACCCGTTACCATGTTTTCTTTCTCCCCCTTCCAGAGGCTTCCGCCTCTTCACCTTCCCGACTCCCCTCTCTCTCTTCCGGCCGCTCTCTCTCCCTTTTCACTCCTTCGTCTCCACCGGAACCCACGCCTCCGGCCGGTCCTCCGGCTCCCCTTCTTCTCCTCCGGCCAGATCTGTGGCCTTCCCCCTCTCGATCACTCCCTCTCTTTTATTTCTTCTTTGTTTTCGCCGAGACCCTAGCCTCCGGCCCTTCGCCCCCCCCACCGGACCTCACTGTCTCCTCCCCTTCTTCTCCCGCAGGCGACCGGAGAGACGAGGCTCCCCCCCGATCCACCGACCGAGGCGGGGGTTTCCCCCCGGTGCACCGGCGAAAAGGAAGGCCGGCCCTTCCTCTCTCCGAAGTGATGCCGGAGAGGGGAAGGGGGCTCGGAGATGGGTCGGAGTCCGGGCTATACCGGAGAGCCTCCATCCGTTCCATCCACGGCAGGGCATGGCCGGAGGGGATGAAGCCTTAAGGTCCGGTGAGTTCATTTTTTTTTTTTCTTCTTCCCTTCTTCCTTTTCTTTTCTTTGGTCCTTCCTTCCGGCACCACCACCTCTTGCCGGAGAAGAGGTGGCGGTCCGGCCGGGGCTGGTGGCTTTGTGGCCACCTCTGTTGCCGGCTCGGCCAGATCCGGCGGCCCGGGCTGCCCCCCGAGCCCTAGAGTAGCCGCAGCCGAGGCTGCGGTGCCCTGCAGGCGGCTCGGCCGAGTGGTCATCGGGCCTGGTCTTGGGTCGCGGCCATTCTCAGGCCGGTCCGGGGTCCATGGGTCCGGCCCGTGACCCTTCTCCCTTCTGCCGGTCTCCTCCTCTCTATTTCGTTGTTGAAACAGAGGGGAAATCCTCCACAGAGGGTTTCTCCAGACTTTAAAATTTTATTAACAGGGGGTCCATACCTGGTTTTAGCCGGTTGTAGTCGGGCAGTGCTTCCTCCCTGATAGTCCCCCCTTTCTCAGAGCCTCAGGGCTCCTCGGCCTTAGGCTCCAGGGCTTTGGCTCTCTCTTTCTCTCGTTCAGTGTTTTAGGGGGGTCTGTGACTTGGGGTTGCCGGCAGAGGCTTAAATATTTTGTTTAAGGGATGAGACCCCCCTCTGAGAGGTCCCATCCTCTCCTTTCCTCCTTGCTCCGGGACTGTCAGCCGCCCCCCCTGTCTCAAGCGCACCGGAATCGGCTGCCAGCAGGGGGTGAGGTCACCGTCCCAGGGTTTGCATGGCTGGGGATTTCCTTCTGTGAAGTCCCATCTATCCTACCCTCTGGCTCCGGGACCAACAGCCGCCCCCCCCCTTGTCTCAGGCCCGCCGGAATCGGCTGCCAGCAGAGGGTGAGGTCACCGTCCCAGGGTTTGCATGGCTGGGGATTTCCTTCTGTGAAGTCCCATCTCTCCTACCCTCTGGCTTCGGGACTAACAGCCGCCCCCCTTGCCCTGCCACTGTGCCTGGCCTGGCCACGTGGGGCGTGAGGTGGCCCTCTCTCTGTCGGCCAGTTGTGGCCTTGTCCCTTCATCTCTTAGCATGAGGTGGCAACCTCTTCCTGGTTGCCATTCTAATAATACTGCCCACAGTAAAAATTTGGGCCCAAACCCCTAACTGGGCCTATTTCTTATTGGGCCTAGTAGGTTGTGGGCCCGGACATTACAATTGCCAAGTCTGGCACTTTGATCAATATCTCGTAATAGCATTATAGGAGCACCTATTTTGAAACGTGAGTCATAATGTGGTACATCATTGAATTTTAAAGAGTTTAAAAATTTAACAGGATAAAGGGTATCTTCACTACAGGAAAAAGGATCTATCCCGGCGCTTTTTTGGACCTTTAGCGACGCTTTTTAGCGTCGGCTAAAGTACCGCTGACGCAAACAGAAGCGTCACCAAAGCGTCGGCGATACCGGAGTGGGAAAAATTTTTTCCGGCGCTCTTGGGAAGCGGTGTAAAAGGTGGATTTTTAGCGACGCTTTTTCGCGACGCTTAAAAGCGTCGCTAAAGGATGGAGGAAATCTGGCCGGATCTTGCTTTCCATGTGGTGGGATTTGGGTGGGGCTTCGTTACATCTGCCTCCCTCCCTTTCCCAGGGAATCCATTATATAGAGAAAACACCCCTATAACCCAACCCCACACCTCCTCTTATTCCATACCGCTCCCTCTTCTTGTTCTTCTTAGGAGTACTCAGCCACCATGGCTGTTGCTGCAGAGACTCAGTTCCATGTTTTAGCTGTGGATGACATTTAGGAAACCGACGCGAAGCTTGACATCAAGGATGCGGCAGAAGACGTGGGGAGGCACATCGTAATGGAGGAGCCCAACGCCGCCGCCGTCTCCAAGCTGCTCGAGATGCCCCTACGGCAAGTACACCACCACTCTCCCCTTCCTCGGCAAGGATATCAGCGGCCCCGCGCAGGCGTGCCAGAGCTCCAGGCACACCGTCGGCGAGGCCCCAGAAGAAGAAGAACCTCCAACTACTCCGCCCGACGCCGCTGTCGGCGGCGGAGGATGAGGGGGCTACCGCCGGTGGTGGTGGTGGGTTTGCGGTGGCTGGAGTGAGGTCGGGTGCTCCGCCGCCGCCTCCTTCTCCTCCTCCTCAATTATGTTCAGACCGATCCCCATCCTCTCCCTCCCAACACCCCACGCCAAAGAGAAGCAGAAAGAAGAACGGAGAAGCCCAAAGGTGCAGCAGATAAAGAAAAGGGGAGAACGGGTGGGGTCTCCGGTGTGGGACTAAAAGAAGAACTTCAGCGGAGGAAGCAATGCTGCGTGAATGGAGCGGCTGGGTGAAAAAGGAGGGATCGGGAGAGCTGGGCGCGTTTTGGCCTCCGACGACGCTTTAAAGCGTCGTCGTATCTAAATTTCACCCAACGCTATCACAAAGCGTCGTCGAATTTTGGCCCTCGCTCGAAATTCGCCGACGCTTTTTGATAGCGTCGGCGGGAAAGAGTCGGCAAAACCGTATTTTCTTGTAGTGCTTTAGTGTCAGTATTTACCGGTGATTTTGAATCTATATCAGAACTTAAATATATTTTCTCCTCCCTTGGAATCAAAGAAAGCAAACACGAATTAACTTCGTTAACCATTTCGTTTGTAGGCATGATGATAGCTCTTTCTTATAAATATACAAGACTATCATAGTTTTCTTCAATTTTTTGATAAGTTGCTAAGGCAATATCCTGAATATTATTTTTGCAAGTTTTTAGAAGTAAGCCGTCCCGAATTTTTATCTAACTTGTTTTTTCCTCTTCTTCTAATGCAATGATGGGCATTTTTCCATTGCCAATATCCAAAATCCATTTTCCATAGTTAAGTACATTTTTTTGATTCACCGTCCATGTTGTTATTTAGCAAGCACATATTTGTTTAGCACAAAAGTTTCATAATGCTTCCATGAATATGATAGATTGATCGATATATCGATTGTTTCTTCTTAGCTTCCTCGGACAACAATAGAAAGAATCTTCCTAAAATCTTCTTCAAGAAGTATAGTCTTTCTACCATGTAGCTTTTCCTCAGGGTCCCAGTCATTAGTTTTCAAAATATCTTTCTAAGATTTATCAAGAGCTGCCAAATAGTTTCTTTGATTCATTGGAGCTTCATCCTAGACTATCAAACTTGTAGACTCAATTAATTTTGCAAGTTGGATTTCCCTTTTTATTTCGCATTCATGTACATTGATAAGTATCTTGAATCTTGAATGTGCTATTAGACCTTCAGGCAGTAAAAGCGATGCATTCTCTTTTCTCTTAATAGTTTATTAGTTATTTCCTCCATAATAATTTTGTTAGGCATTGGGATTGGCTTGGAGAGAAAACTGTATTTTTTGTCGAATATTTTTTCTAATTCTAATAGAATATGATTTTTCAACTATGATTCAAATAGGAAGGTCTAAAATATCTCCTAATCTACAAATAATATCATCTGTGAATACATTCCAATACATTTTCAATAATTTAATAGGATCAGCTACTTTATAAAAGATACCTAAAGTAACAAAGGGTTAACCCCCAACTCTAAAACCAACAAAGAGGCATCCAAATTGAAGATTCATATAGTTGATTAGTCCCTAATATGCATCATGGGAAAATAGAAATGAACAATTTATATTATGCTAATATGCTAAAATATTTGAATCAAGAATTAATTTTATTGATCATTACCTATATATATTATCCCATTACAGCAACCCTCCACTGAAATCTTTATTAACTGCTATAATGGTTTAACAATTGCTATTTGTCTCAAAAAGCAACTTTTCAAATCTTATGATTTTATATAACAAGAAATAATGAGTAATGATCAAAAAAAATAATAGAAATATATTTTCTGGATGGTGTGACTGTATAATCAATTTTGGATGGAATTTGATGAAGAATAAAATTTAAAAAATGTTATTTTATTTAAATATACAAGTTTATTCATATGGTTTTTATGCATATACCCTTATAAATATCTAAAATTACATAAATACCCTCACAAATTTACTATTATTTTTATGTATACCTTTATAAATATATAAAATTATGTGAATACCCTCATAAATTTATTACTTTCAAGTGTGCCATACAAATTATTTGTTTTTGCAGGCACATCCACATATAATTAATAGTTCCTTTTGCATGTATACCTTAATTCAATAAAGGTAGACATGCAAAAAGAAACAAATTATAAGGATATATATATTAAATTTCCAAGGATATATATGTAATTTCAGATATTTATAGTGATATATATGTAAAAAGAATAATTTAAGAGGGTATACATGTAATTTTAGATATTTATAATTGTATGGAGCAAAAAACCCTTATTCATATTACAATGATTTGTTATAATGAAAAATAACAGAAAGTAATAAAGTAATAGTTATTATATGTTTTCATGGAGTGGCTAAATTGTTATTGTGATTGTTATAATTGTTATAAGTTATAACGCCTTTATTAGTCATAACACTGTTATTTAAAACCATGAGCCCTGTATCTATGATCTATCATGGCAGGATTTTTGAAGCCTACATCCACTAGGACATATTCGAGGTTTTTTTATTGGAGGCACAATATTCTAAGTATCTAGAGATGATAGAGATATTTTAAAAGTAGGATAAAGGGCAAAGAACATGCGTTGATGTCGTTGAACTCGGTGGGTCTGGCGTGCAATCCAGCGATGTAGCGGCCTAGCTTTTTATCCCAACTAGTATCCTGAAATATGCAAAGAATATGTGGTGCTTAAACTTGCATGGATCTACTGTTTTAAAATTTATAGATTAAAAAATAGCATAATATTAAAAAATATTCAATTCACACAATATAAATTTTATAAATTTTGTTTGAGTGAGAAAATAAACAGTCAACAACAAATGCCAAACCCCTAAATCTTCATTTAGATCTCAAAAGTTTTAAAAAATTTAATTAGCCACTAAACCATTATTGTTGTTGCAATTTGTCCCAACCATCTAATTGGATCCATGCAACCTGAAGCACATGTAAGTGCTCTTAAAGTTTTAATCCCAGCATTTTATATATACTGATAAAAAAATTATCAAAAGTAAACTATATATTCTAAAATAAAATTATCAAAAGTAAACTATATATCCTAAAATTCGAGGTTCAAACTAGGGATGTTTTACTAGAAGAGCAAGCTCTTGACCACCAAGCTACAACTTGTATTGTTATTTAATAAGAACTATCTATTTTACTTATTAATGTCCATGTATAGCATTAAATAAGTATTTGGTATACATTCTAATATTTCATATTATAATCATTATTTTTTAAAAAAATCCTTTCTTTCTCACAAAAATAAAAAATGAACTTAATTTATATAATTATTTATGATATTTTTACATTTACTGTTAAAAATATTTAAAAATTAACTTTTGTGTGTCACCATATTCATATATAATTTTTTCGCAAACTTTTTAAGAGTAGTTATTTCATGATTGCTTTTATTTATACTATAATAAAAAGTAATAATAATTTTTGATGCAAAAAATGTTAATATTCTTGTTGCCCAAGGAGACAACCCAAGAGTGGGGGGTGGATTGGGTTTGGATTAATTATTGACAAATTAAAACTTGATGAGTAATTATTTAATTCTAATGGAAGCAGGTTAATTAAGTTACTTGATGAGGAGATTGGAAGAGACGAATAGCCAATGCAAACACAAGAAAATTTTATAGTGGTTCGGAGCCAACCCTTGCTCCTACGTCCGGTCCCCAAGCTTCACTTGGAAGTTCACTATAATCCCTTGGATTACAGCCGGTTGTTTTACAAGTTCACAACCCAACTTGTTGTTTTCGCAAGATCACGACGAACTCGGTCGGTTTTCACAAGCTTACCGACTAGAACCACCCGATTGTTTTTCCGGGATCACAATCAAACCCTTACACCGTTAGTTTTAACTTTGGCTCACCAACAAACCTTACAACCCTTGATTCAATCCCCTGATTGAATCAAGTAAGAAAAATAGTTTGGAAAAAGATACAATGAAAGCTTCTTAAAAAGCAAATATGAATCAATATGAGTAGAGTAAAGTTAGAAGCCCTCAAACAGATTTCGGAAGAGGAAGAAAGGGCTTCTCGAACTCTGAGTCTTCTCTTTGAGTGTACTGAAGATTTGATGTCAGAAGAAGAGCCTTGAATATGAAGAAAAAACTTCTAGGAATGAAATGAATGCGTTTCTTCCTTCTTTTGCTTGTCTTTTCTCTCTATGGACTCTTGGTAGTTGGAAATGCCTTAATGCACAGATGGAGTAACTCTCTTGTTGTCTACTACTGTTTACTCTGGCTATTTAAACAGTCTCTTTTGAAAAATAGCCGTTATACACTGATTTGTAGCCGTTCTGCACAGTCTGCACCTCCTGACAATGTATCCGTTGGGGTTGGAGTTGACTCGGCTGTTGCTGGAGTCGACTCATGCTTTACTAGAGACAACTCGCCCACTGTTCAGAATTTGAATTAAAGTGTTGTCCCAACCTGGAGTCAACTCGGTCCAACCCTGGAGTCGACTCGCCAAAATCTGGAGATGACTCGGCATTTTGGAGACGGCTTGTTCTCAGGATTCCAGAGATCTATTTTTCTACATTTCTCTCTCGAGTCGACTCGGATCCTCTTGGAGTCGACTCGGCTCTCAGAGCCCGAAAAACCGATCCTCTGTCTGTTGATCTGAGCTGCCTTGGAGTCGACTCGCACTTTGTTGGGGTCGACTTGGCTGACTTGGGGTCGACTCTCGAATTCTTAAAGTCGACTCATTCACAGGCTCACTGAGTTTGGTTTTCTGCCTTTTAGTCCGCTTTCCTCTGAGAGTCGACTCTTGCATGAATAGGAGTCGACTCGCCAAACGTTGGAGTCGACTCGTATTCTTCTGGAGTCGACTTGGTAACAGGGTCTAGAAAACATCTCTCTGTCTTTCTATCTGTTACTCCTTGGAGTCGACTCAGATCTGTAGAGAGTCGACTCGTCAAGCATCTGTAACAAGGTCTAAAAAACCATTATTCTGTCTTACTGTCTGTTACCCTTTGAAGTCGACTCGGAACTGTCGGGAGTCAACTCGGTAAGCATCGGAGTCGACTCGAAATCTTCGAAGTCGACTCGGTGACAGGGTCTGAAATTCATCTTTCTGTCCTCCTGTCTGTTCTCAGTCGGAGTCGACTCGTAGTGTACCGGAGTTGACTCGAGCTTTTGCCAGACCCTTTGAAACATTTAGAGTCGACTCGCAATCTTCCGAAGTCGACTCGAGCTTCAGACTTTGGCTCAATTGAGTTCAACACTTAGCCAAATTACTTTGAACCAAGGCTCGATGCTCTTAAAAATAAATTCACATATATTCGCCTGAAACACTAGATTGAATTCATTAGTACAACATGAAATATACTCAAATGCTTTGAGCTCATCAAAATCAAATAGGGGTATAATCAATCACTCCACAATCTTTCCCTTTTTGATGATGACAAAACATTGAGTATTTGTAAAGCGAATTGCTCAACCAAGAGGTGATTTATTGTAAAGTTTTGAAATAAATTCAAGTGTCTAGTCATTTAATTTATCCAAAATTGAAAGGTATGAATCAGTAAATCCTGAAATTAAAGCTCTCCCTTTCATTTGGAATTATATAAGCCTTCAAATCATGCAATCAATTGTTTGGCTTATATGTGTTTAATGAATTTATTTTCTTAAGATTTCAGATTCTTCCCCTCAACATGTGCATTCAATTTTGTTTAAGTTTTCTGAATTTTCTTTTAATGTTTTGAAACTTTTAAGCTTAAATTCTTACTTTCAGAGGAAAAATTTGATAATTTGTTCTTGAGTATGATTCAACTAATCTCCGAATGTCTCTTGAATAGATTCTGAAGATTACTCCTTGAGGAGCTCCAACAGAGAGATAATGAGCCTCGAGGTATCGAATCCACTAAGAACAAATTACATTTTGCTTTAAGAATTTTCTTTTGTTTAGTGATTCTCTCTACATTTCAATTCATCATACTTTCTCCCCCTTTTTGTCATCATAGCAAAAAGGCACATAACACAGAAAGAGATAACAAATCAAATTGCACAGTTTTTTTTTGAAAGGAAATTTCTATTCATTTTATTAAAGTCAAGATTGAGTACAAAAGTGAATACATATCAGAAAAATCCTCAAGGGACTGTACATCACAAAATCAAAAATACACTAGGGTCGTCTAGTAGTGGAGGATGTAGCTCCCGTACTCAGTCTAGTGTGTCGCATGAGCAAGCTTATCCCCTCAGATACATTCTCTAGTTGTGCGATGATCTCAGAGATGGCCTTAGATTGTATCTCAGTTAGCTGGGTCACAGTCTCTTGAATAGTGTCAAGCTTGAGGATTAAGGCATTTGCAAGCCTTTCCGCACCTTGACTCTGGCTTCTCATCTCTTCTCTGATGCTGTCTCGCATCTTCCTCGTGTCTTCCTTTATGTCGCTAAGGCTCCAGTATTGACCCTGGACTAGGCTCCTTATGTTGGACATTTCCTCCTTAAGGTCTGCTATCATCATAGATACCGTTGCTGTGGAGGGAATGACGTCAGTGGAGGGTACACTGTGTGAACCTCTCAGCTTCCTCACTATGTCACCTCTCAGCTCCCTCACTATGTCATCTCTCAGCTTCCGGAGCTGCTCAGTGCTGATCCTGACCTCTAGGGGCTGCTGAGGTGGTGGAGCTGTAGATGGTCCAGCTGAAGTGGATGGTTCAGTTGGGAATGAGGGACTAGAGGTGGATGGAAAAGTGGGAGGAGCTGTGTAGTGGCCCTGGTCATGATCAGAGCTAGGGAAATGATGAGTAGTGGGGTCAGATGGTGTGGATGTGGATGTTTTCCTAACCCAGACACCCTCCACCTTGTGGAAACCCATTCGGTGGAGAGTCCCCTCACCCAGGTGGTCAGTGTGTCTGAGGGAGCGAGAGTGTTCTCCCTCAGGGATAGGAACTTCTAACTTCCTAAAGATGAGTGTGAAAAGCATGCCATATGGAAGACTCAACCTAGGTTTGTCTAGGGGTTCACAGATATATCTATAGATGAGTTTGGGGAAGTTCAGGGGGATGTCCTGTAGAATGTGGAACATCAAGCCTAGGTCTCTCTCAGAAATGAAGTCAAACCTTCCGGTCTTAGGAAAGAGAGTCCTAGATAAGATACTTAGGAAGAGTCGCATTTCAGCTGAAAGTTGATTTGCAGACACCTCATCTATAGGGGATTGAGGTGGAATCCCTAAGATGGACGTAAGGGCCTCAGTTCTATCAGATGGATGTGTGGGAGCAATCCCCTCTTGGGAGAGATGGAGGACTCGAGCAATGAAATCCTCCGAAATGAAAATAGGGACACCTGCTACAGTCCCTTGGATACCATCGCCACCCCGTGTGACAGTCTCGTAATATTCCCTAACTAACCCTGGGTATGTAGGGAGGTCAAGTGAACAAAAGTACTCTAAGCCCTGGGCCCTAAAACGATGCCCTAACGTGAACCCTTCCCAGGAGAGGAAGTCAAAGTTGACTTTCCTTCCGGTAGAGACAGCCCTCCCGGCGCACGGACGCGAGGGAACCGACCTAGGCGGAGAAGAAATCGGAGGTGTTGGCCTCACGGGTTCGTTCTGTGCCTTGGACCGTCTCACGGTGCCGCTCGCGGTGAGAGGTCTCTCCCGGCTCGGGACAACGGCTTTTCTAGGCATTTTGACCTAAAACTGAGGGAAGGACAAGAGAAAATGGGAGAAAACACGAGAGAAAGGACCGAAAATGGGTCGGGGACGATGTAGGAGACGACTCTAGGGCTTTTGAACAGTGGCGGCTGAAAATAGAAGTGGAGAAAAAGACATTTCGCTTAGGGTTAAAAGTCGGATTTCCGACCTCAAGTCGACTCCGGTAAGTCGCGAGTCGTCTCAACCTCGAGTCGACTCCTAAATATGCGCGAGTCGACTCCTTCATGAGCCGACTCTAAAATCTATTCGAGTCGACTCGAACTCTGGCACACGCTTAGAGTCTTAATCAATTCTGCTCAAAATGTAAGAAATGTAGAAATCCTTAGAATTTATGCAATGATTTGATGATCACTGACGTGAAATCCAATATCCAACATAAACTAATCATCAAAATTAATGAATTATAGGGGAGTATCAGTCGAATGGATCAATCACTCCTAATCCTCTTCTAAGAATACAAAAATGATCTTCACTTAAGGATTTTGTGAAGATGTCAGCAAGTTGATCATCAGTACACACGAATTCAAGCATCACTTCACTATTTAACACATGATCTCTTATGAAGTGATGTCTTATCTCAATATGTTTAGTTCTTGAGTGCTGAATTGGATTTTTAGTTAGATTTATGGCACTTGTATTATCACAATTTATGGGAATCTTATCTTGTTTAATGCCATAATCTTCAAGTTGTTGCTTGATTCACAGAATTTGAGCACAACAACTCCCGACAGCAACATATGCGGCTTCCGCCGTAGATAGTGCAACCGAGTTTTATTTCTTGCTAAACCATGAGATTAAGTTTTCTCCTAAGAATTGACATGACCCGCTGATGCTTTTTCTATCAAGTTTACAACTAGCGAAGTCAGAATTAGTGTACCCTATTAAGTTTATGCTTGATTCTCTAGAGTACCATAGACCTATGTTTTTTGTTCCTATTAGATATTTAAAAATTCTCTTAACTACAATTAGGTGTGATTTCTTAGAATTAGATTGATATCTAGCACACATGCATACACTAAACATGATATCAGGTCTACTTGCTGTAAGATATAATAATGAACCTGTCATACCTCTATACAGCTTTTGATCTACTGACTTACCTGATTCATCTTTGTCTAATTTGCATGATGAGCTCATGGGTGTGCTGATTGGTTTGTTTCCATCCATATCAAACTTCTTTAGCATCTCCTTGATGTATTTAGCTTGATTGATGAAGATTCCTTCCATAGATTGTTTGATTTGAAGTCCGAAGAAATAATTCAGCTCTCCCATCATGCTTATTTCAAATTCACTCTGCATTAAAACAGCAAATTCTTCGCATAGGCGATTGTTAGTAGCACCGAAAATAATATCATCTACATAAATCTGCACTACTAACATATCTTTGTTTTTTCTTTTTAAAAACAATGTTGTATCAACGTTCCCTCTAGAAAATTCATGGTCTAACAGAAATTTGCTAAGTCTTTCATACCATGCTCTAGGGGCTTGTTTTAGACCATAAAGTGCTTTTTCTAGTTTGTAAACATGATTGGGGTATTGATGATTTTCAAACCAGGAGGTTGTTCTACATAAACCTCCTCAGTAATATACCCATTCAAGAAAGCACTTTTTACATCCATTTGAAATAATTTGAAGTCTTTAGAACATGCAAATACTAACAACAATCTACTTACCTCAAGTCTAGCCACAGGAGCAAAGGTCTCATCAAAATCTATACCTTCTTCTTGATTATAACCCTTTGCTACTAGTTTAGCCTTGTTCCTAATTACAACTCTATTTTCATCAAGTTTATTTTTGTATATCCATTTAGTTCCAATTATCAGGTATTCAGTGGGTCTTTCTACTAAATTCCATACTTTGTTCCTTGTAAATTGGTTTAGTTCCTCTTGCATAGCATTTATCCAATTTACATCACTTTTAGCTTCATCAAGGTTTTTAGGTTCTTGATGTGAAACAAATGCAAGATGATTATTTAAATTTCTAAGTGAGGTTCTAGTTCTAATGGGCTGAGATGGATCATCTAAGATTAACTCTTTAGGATGACTGTGAGTATACCTCCAAGCCTTAGTAAGTCCATGTTCAGCCATTATCTCTTGACTTGTTGAGCCCTCTTCAATTTGCTTTGGTTCATCTTCTTGTATGATCATATCATCCATCTTTTCTTCAATTATTCCTACATCATCATCAAATGCTACTCTCTTGCTAGAGGAAGCATCATTAAACTCATCAAAAACAACATGAATGGATTCTTCAATAATAAGGGTTCTTTTATTGAAGACTCTATAAGCCTTACTTGATGTAGAGTATCCCAAAAATATATCTTCATCAGATTTAAAATCAAATTTACCTAAATTATCTTTGCCATTATTGTGAATGAAACATCTACACCCAAACACATGAAAGTAGTTTACTTTGGGCTTTCTATCTCTCCAAAATTCGTAATTTGTTTTCTTTATAATTGGTCTTAATAGAACTCTATTTATTATATGACATGATGTGTTAATGGCTTCTCCCCAATAAATATTTTGGGAGATTACTTTCACATAACATGGTCCTAGCTATTTCCTCTAAGATTCTATTCTTTCTTTCCACCACTCCATTTTGTTGTGGAGTCCTAGGTGCAGAAAAATTATGAGTTATCCCCTTCTTACTACAAAATATTTCAAACAGATGATTTTCAAATTCCGTTCCATGATCACTTCTGATAGCTATAACTGAAGTATTTCTTGCGTTAGTTACTTCCTTATGTAATTTCTTAAATACTGAAAATGCTTCATCTTTATGAGCTAAAAATATGACCCATGTGTATCTAGAGAAATCATCTACAATGACAAGACCATACTTGTTTCCACCAAGGCTTGTGGTTCTAGTTGGTCCAAATAGATCCATGTGAAGTAGTTCAAGGGGTCTAGTAGTAGAGACACAATTTATGGATTTAAAAGAACTTCTAGATTGTCTGCCATATTGACAAGCTTCACAAATTTTATTTTTCTCAAACTTTATCTTTGGCAAACCAATTACAGAATCTTTTTTAACTAATTTAGATATTGTGTCCATACTTGCATGACCTAATTTACGGTGCCATAACCAACTTGCATCATTGACCTTAGTATCACTAGCTACTAAGCAACGGCTATTTTTGGCAAGATCTTCAAAATCTACTACATAAATGTTGCCACATCTTATTCTTTTGAATACTAAGCTATTGTCAATTGAGTTGGTTATGATGCATAGAGATGGTTTAAACAAAACATCAAAACCTCTATCACATAATTGACTAACGCTAAGTAAGTTATGTTTAAGACCATCTACAAATCGTACATTATCAACGTAGGTTGAATGGATGATTTGTACTTTACCTATACTAATGATGTGACCTTGGTTATTATCTCCAAAAGTCACCGCACCTCCTCTTTTTGGCTCTAGGGTGAAGAATTGCTCCTTGTCACCCGTCATGTGTCTTGAGCAGCCACTATCCAAGTACCAACAGTGTTTGTTGACCTTGGCTGCAAGACACTCCTACACAAGAAAATCATACAATTTTAGGTACCCAAGTTTTCTTGGATCCTTCAAGGTTAGTAACGTTGGTTCCTTTTGGAACCCAAATCTTTTTAAGCTTCCTTTTAACTTCAGTTTTTTTGTGGTTACATACATTTGCTATATGTCTTACTTTACCACAGCAAAAACAATTTATATTTTTGGTTTTACTTTCTCCGGCTTTTACAAAAAAGTTTATAAGAAATTTTTGTTTATTGTTAGGCTTATACCCTAAACCGGCTTTATTAAAAATAGCTCTTTGACTATTAAGAATCATTTCTAATTTTTCAGAACTAAAAGTAAACTTCTCAATTATAGGTTTATATTTTTCAAGTTCTTTTGTTAAGTTCAGTTTTTCTGTTTTTAGTAAATTTAGATCTTTAGTAAAGTTATCTTTTATAGTTCGGTTACAGTTTTTAAGTTCTGAAACTTTCTTAGTTAGTTTTTCGTTATCTTTAATTAAGGTATTAGTTTTTTGAGTTAGCAATTGGTTGCTTGTTTTAAGTTCTAAGTTTTCTTTGATGATAGAGTCCTTGTCCTTAATTAATTTATCGTATTTATGAATGTAAGATTGATTAGTTAGCTTCAATTCTTTATTTTTAAGGTTTATTGACTTATATTCATCCATTAGTTCATTAAAAGCATCATACAATTCATCAAAAGTAAAATCTAAATGTGCTTCAGATATTACCTCATTTTCATTTGCCATAAAACAGAAGTTGGCCTTTTTCTCTTGTTCTTCTTCCGATGATGATGATGATTGATCAGAATCTGTCAAGGTGGAGACAAGAGCTTTCTTCTTCTTGAGTTTGTAGCTTTTCTTTAGCAAGGGACAGTCAACTCTGAAGTGTCCCGGCTTCTTGCATTCATAGCATCCAATTTTCTTACTTTTTCTTTCCTTACCTTTATCCTTGTTGGAGAAACTTGAGGGACCTCTCCTCTGATGAAAGGACTTCTTCCAGTTGATGAATCTTCTGAACTTTCGCACGAGAAGAGCCTCTTCTTCATCTCCCTCATTGTCTTCTTCTTCACTGCTGCCACTGCACGATAGTTCCTTGTTAGAAGAAGTGGATTTGAGGACAATTACCTTTTTCTTATGAGAGGATTCTTCTTCGCTGTATTGTTTCATTGTGAGCTCATGCGCCATTAGGGATCCAAGAAGCTCCTCGAGTGGCAGCTTATTCAAGTCCCTTGCTTCTTGGATTGCCATGACTTTGCCTTTTCATGACCTTGGTAAAGAGCGAAGAATTTTTCTGACAAAATCACTGTTAGTATAACTTTTGCCAAGGCTTTTTAGGCCGTTGGCAATATCAGTAAATCGAGTAAACATGCAAGAGATGGTTTCACTAGAGTCCATTTTAAATATTTCATATTTATGAACTAGCATGTTAATTTTAGTTTCTTTAACTTAATTTATGCCCTCGTGGGTCACTTCGAGTCTATCCCACATCTCTTTTGCAGAATTGCAAGTAGAGATTCTATTGAATTCATTATGGTCTAAGGCACAATAAAGAACAATCATTGCTTTAGCATTTAGTTGTGCCTTCCTTCTATCATTATCATCCCAATCTTTCTCAAGCTTGGGTATAGCAATGTTATCAACATAGATAGAAGGGATATGTGGTCCATTAATTATGATGTCCCAAACATCATAATCTTGAGCTTGGATAAATATCCTTATTCTAGCCTTCCAATAGGTATAATTAGCTCCATTAAACAATGGAAGTCTATTGGTGGATTGCCCTTCACTAAAGAAAGACCCAAAAGGGGTTGTCATCTTAATCTTTGACTCTATTTACGGATTGGAACACCAATCAATATGAGAGCACCTGCTCTGATACCACTTGTTGCCCAAGGAGACAACCCAAGAGGGGGGGTGAATTGGGTTTGGATTAATTATTGACAAATTAAAACTTGATGAGTAATTATTTAATTCTAATGCACGCACGTTAATTAAGCTACTTGATAAGGAGATTGGAAGAGACGAATAGCCAATGCAAATACAGAAAATTTTATAGTGGTTCGGAGCCAACCCTTGCTCCTACGTCCACTCCCCAAGCTTCACTTGGAAGTTCACTATAATCCCTTGGATTACAGCCAGTTGTTTTACAAGTTCACAACCCAACTTGTTGTTTTTGTGAGATCACAATGAACTCGGTTGGTTTTCACAGGCTCACCGACTAGAACCATCCGATTGTTTTTCCGGGATCACAATCAAACCCTTACACCGTTGGTTTTAACTTTAGCTCACCAACAAACCTTACAATCCTTGATTCAATCCCCTGATTGAATCAAGTAAGAAAAACAGTTGAGGAAAAGATACAAGGAAAGCTTCTTAAAAAGCAAATATGAATCAATATGAGTAGAGTAAAGTTAGAAGCCCTCAAACAGATTTCGAAAGAGGAAGAAAGGGTCTCGAACTCTGAGTCTCCTCTTTGAGTGCACTGAAGATTTGATGTTAGAAGAAGAGCCTTGAATGTGAAGGAAAAACTTCTAGGAATGAAATGAATGTGTTTCTTCCTTCTTTTGCTTGTCTTTTCTCTCTATGGACTCTTGGTAGTTGGAAATGCCTTAATGCACAGATGGAGTAACTCTCTTGTTGTCTACTACTGTTTACTCTGGCTATTTAAACAGTCCCTTTTGAAAAATAGCCATTAGACACTGATTTGTAGCCGTTCTGCACAGTCTGCACCACCTGACAATGTATCCGTTGGGGTTGGAATCGACTCGCTCGATCTGGAGTCGACTCGGCTGTTGCTGGAGTCGACTCATGCTTTACTGGAGACGACTCGCCCACTGTTCAAGATTTGAATTAAAGTGCCGTCCCAACCTGGAGTCGACTCAGTCCAACCCTGGAGTCAACTCGCCAAGATCTGGAGATGATTCGGCATTTTGGAGACGGCTCATTCTCAGAATTTCAGAGATCTATTTTTCTGCATTTCTCTCTCGAGTCGACTCGGATCCTCTTGGAGTCGACTCGGCTCTTAGAGCTCGAAAAACCGATCCTCTGTCTGTTGATCTGAGCTACCTTGGAGTCGACTCGCACTTTGTTGGGGTCGACTCGGCTGACTTAGGGTCGACTTTCGAATTTTCGGAGTCGACTCGTTCACAGGCTCACTGGGTTTGGTTTTCTGCCTTTCAGTCCACTTTCCTCTGAGAGTCGACTCTTGCATGAATAGGAGTCGACTCGCCAAACACTGGAGTCGACTCGTATCCTTCTGGAGTCGACTCGGTAATAGGGTCTTGAAAATACCTCTCTATCTTTCTGTCTGTTACTCCTTGGAGTCGACTCGGATCTGTAGAGAGTCGACTCGTCAAGCATCGGAGTCGACTCGAAGCCTTCTGGAGTCGACTCGGTAATAGGGTTTAAAAAACCATCGTTCTGTCTTACTGTCTGTTACCCTTTGGAGTCGACTCGGAACCGTCGGGAGTCGACTCGGCAAGCATCGGAGTCGACTCGAAATCTTCGGAGTCGACTCGGTGACAGGATCTGAAATTAATCTTTCTGTCCTCCTATCTGTTCCCAGTCGGAGTCGACTCGTAGTGTACCGGAGTCGACTCGAGCTTGTGCCAGATCCTCTGAAACACTTAGAGTCGACTCGCAATCTTTCGGAGTCGACTCGAGCTTCAGACTTTGGCTCAATTGAGTTCAACACTTAGCTAAATTACTTTGAACCAAGGCTCGATGCTCTTAAAGATAAATTCACATATATTCGCCTGAAATACTAGATTGAATTCATTAGTACAACATGAAATATACTCAAATGCTTTGAGCTCATCAAAATTAAATAGGGGTATAATCAATCACTCCACAATTCTTGAATTATATTTTTATCTTAAATAATTTTTAATTCTTTATATTTTAAGACAAACCCAATTGAACCAATAATATATATATACCAATGCTTAGAAGATATGTGTACAAGAACATATTTGATGGCATCGGTGTAACCAAACCCGAGATCTGTATAAAAATTAATAATTTAAGGTTTAGCGACAATCTTCTAAAATCCCACAAATTATAATATTATTTACTGGCATATTAGTTAAATGCAATAATAGCAATTCTAGTTTCCAGCACTTCGAGAGTTATATGCCATAGAATACAAATTTATGGTGGCATTTATAATAAAGTACTACTAATAAAAAAATATTTATTGAAAAATAGCAGCACTTGTACTACAATGTAGCAAAAAAAAAATAACGGCATATAATAAGAAGTGCCGCAAACAATTTGCCGCCAAAAGTTATTTTTGTTGTAGTGAGAGCACTTATCATAGAGATGCAAAGAGATATACTCTGAGAAAGTACTCTGACACGATCACTCAATCAGCTTCATTTCTATTAGAACAAATGAATGATCTTTATAAGAAATTTTAGATATTGCACTTAATTTGAACAGGACTTTAGATTCAAAATATTTTCTAACAAGCTCAATCACGAGTGATTACGGGCTTATAAGATTCTAATAACAATTTTATAGCCTTTAGATATAAGAAGAGATCCACTACTTAGGTTCCTCCTAATGTTGAGGACATACAACACTTCGTGAAGAATTATGACTCTTTAAATGTCATCTTCGAATCCATTTGTCATTTTCCTAACACTTGTGCTATAGAGTTATTTCCAAGCATTACACCTCCTCCATTTGATTCCTAAAAGATGGAGATGCAGGAGTATTCAAAAGAAACATGCACATTAGCTGTGGAATCAAGCCACTAATCATAAAAAGAATGGATAAGGAGTACCAAAGGGTTTTGATTTTCTGAACTGAAGGAAGGTCCAACATGATCTTCAACTATGTTTACTTGAGAGTAAAATGCTCTTTTCTTCCATGGCTCAACCCTCCTATGGTAGCCACCAAGGTGGTATCCTAGTGGTACTGGGCGGGGATTCTAATCTCATGGTCCTAAGTTTGAGTCGCTGCGGCGACGATTAAAATGTGGCTTCGGCCACTGCTTGGACATGAGGTATAGGACCGCTCTTGGACCGCTAGTAGCCAGGATAGTGCCAGGTGTGACGTACTTACACGTGGGACTCGAGCTAGAGCCCAGAGGGGTAGCTGAGCTGAGCCCACGGGTGGGGAAGGCATGAGTAAAACCGGTCGGGGTGCCCAACACACGGTCATTTCTTCCCGCATCGAACATTCTCCTGGCGGGGCGGGGGCCCTAGTGGGGGCTGCTACGCGGGGGTGGGCTTGTCCCTTCGTCCCCCCTACCCCTTTTCCTCTAGCAAAGAAAAAAAAAACCCTCCTATGGTAGCAATCCTTTGTCATGTCGTTGGCTTTCCCACCTATGAAGCAAAAAGTTTCCATCCTTTTTAGCTTCTGAGTTGGATGATTTTGGCTTCTAGGAGGTTTGGAGGAAGAGACTTGGTTTGATGGATTTTAGGATTTTTTTTCATTTTGAAGGAATTTCCTTGGTGTTTGAAATGAGTTTGATTAGATTCAATAAAATTGATCTTGGGTCCAAAATCAGATTTGGGCTTATGCTTAAGTTGATGCTCTTCTTCGATCCTAATAGAGTGAGTAACCTCTAATAGGATTTAGTTACCTTGCTTATGACTCAACTCACAAGAAAAATCAAGATAGAAGAAGAGAATCAATGGCTCGAACTTTATAACTTTTAAAGAATTTGCAATCAGTCAGTTTAGCCTTGCTAGGAAGATCTTAAAATTTATTGATTTGGACACTAATAGATTTGTAATCCACCATGACATATTTATGGAACTTGGATACGATAAACCAATAAAGACCGGCATCATCCATTCCATATTTCGCTTTAGAAGCATCCCAAAGTTCCTTATCTAATTTGGTGGGAAGGTACACATCATATAAAGAATCATAAAGGGCACTAAGGATCCTATGGTGGCAATGAAAATCAATTTCTTTAGATGTTTTTGAATGAGGGCAAGAGGATCCAGAATCTTGAGGACTAGGCGAAGGTTGAGAGATTGATCCAGAGGATGATCAAGGATCTAGGAATTCTGAGGCAAAGATCAACCTTAATGTGGTAAGCCAATTTTTACTTGGCTTTTTTACCTTCTAAAAAAGGATCCACTAAATTTCTTAGATTTAATTACACTATACTCATCAAAATAACCTATTTATGAAGCTTTGGTTGTTTAATTGGTTCTATAAACATAAGTTTCAATGGAATTTAGTCTTATATGTTTGAATAACTAATTAACAGATTTCAATAATACAATTCTATGTTTACAATTTTGCAAAGAAATACCCCACTTGTTTCTTGAAAAGAGATGGAAAATATGCTCAATATCATTTGAAGGAACAATAATGACAACAAAATTAAATAATTATACTAAAAAATATGATAAGTAAAATAACTTTGTGATTTCTGTATGTTTTTTCCAAACAGCAACAATATATATTTTGAAAAGAACTAATGATAAGCATTGTTATTAAAGCAGCAAAGATTTCTGCACAGATGTTAAAGTTGCAGTAATTTTTTATATAGATTTTTAAATCTGTCGAAAATTCCTGCGCAGTTTTTAAAATTACAGAAAAATCTGTTTATACAATTTTTAGAGCAAAATGACTTTCTTAAAAAGCTGATTTTTGTAAGGAAAACAATCTCTCAATGATAGAAATATTTTTTTTTTTGATTTTATGCAATAAATTTGATAAGTGACCAATAGCAATTTCTAGTTTTATTCAAACCACGTTCTTAGATTCTTGGAAGAAAATGCCTAGAAATTTCTATACTGTTGTTTTTATAATTTAGAATAATATTATAACAAAAACAAACTACTAAGAAAGAAAAATAGAAGATTGAAAAGTTCCTGATTGAGACGTATGATTAACACTACCCTAAGAATATGATTCGCCCCTACGTGTGGGTCTGCGACGATCTCGTCTCAAGGTTCAACAACTTGACTTAGTTTGATCATTCTCTAACGAACAAGATCACTAGAAGGCTTAACTCCAACGATAACTCCAACGACTCTTTCAGATGCCCAAAAAGAAAAATAGAAGTAGAAAGAAGAGAGATGGAGTCTTTGTCTCAGAGTGGATGAGTCTCTTAGGAGACAGAGCACCAGTGAGTGAGTGATTGGATTGTATTTAATAAGCAAAAAAGTACATGTATGCAATGCACCCTGCAAGGCCATAAGATCTACATGTGCATGGCATTGCAGGTTGTGCTGAGCGTATGCACATGCATGTGTGTGGCCACCAGCCCACTTCACCCAAAGCTCTAGAAAATGATTTCCATTTAACCAAGAAGACTTGCTTTCTCATATGCAGTGTGGGACTAAAAAGAAAAAAATTTAAAGTCTTTGAAACAATTAAGAAATAGGGGATTGCTTTCTATTTTTAAAATTTAAAATATTTTCATATATTAAAATTCTAGCATTATTAGATTTAGATGTTTGCACGTCGATCCTCCACGACGGACAAAAGGAACAAATGAAGTTTATATGTGAGTCCAAGCCCTTTAAGTGAGATGCTAATCAAGAACAACACATAATATGACCACATAGAAGCTCATAACTTGAATTGAAGAACTAGTCTCCATGAAAAATAGGTGATTTCAATTCCTATTTAACAACTTTTAGTACAACTATGTTATGAAAGACTGCTTCCACTTACATTGCTATTTTTTCGTTCGAACAACTTGGAAGGAAAAGATTGGATCTCATTTGTTACTTATATTGTTCTTTTCCCACACCATTTATTACTTGAAGAGTTCGGATCTCATTACCTCTAGGTAATGTTGCTACTCTTCTATTGGCTCTAGAACATTGTAATTGTTATAATGGAATTGTAATCTATCTATTTGACTTCTTCTTTTTTGATCCTTCGACCAAATTTTTCTATGTTGAATTAAGTTTTATTTATCTATAGAGTGAATGGAGAGCTTTACACAAGCAAAACCTCTACTTTAGTATACATAATATATATAATATACGGCTTTACTGTTGCTTGATGCTCCTCCACGACATCTCCCTTGCAGCCTCCTCTAACTCCACCACCATTACATCTATCATCCACTCCACCACCATCCTTTCTTGGGTTAAGATTGCGACTCTCAACTTTTTGCCTCATCAACTCACACTACAACGATGGCGTCCACTTTTAATCAAAGGCATCCATGCCTACTTTCACTCTCTCATCTCTCTCAAGCAATACATCGAACAAATACCCTACAGCCATCTTTCTATTATCTCCTCATTGATGTGCTCTGTCGTTGCCTCGACTGATAGACCGCAGCCTATGTTTACCACAATGGCTCCTTGACCTAAGCTTGTCACAATGGCCTCGCCTCAATGGCTCAACACCACTGCGACCACCAACACCACTTTGACCTTGCTTATTGCTGCATCACTACTACCACCTTTAACACACCTATGGTCTCACCTCGATGCTGTAGCACCACCACAGCCTCCATTACCATTGCGACCTCACCTTGACGTGGCCAAACCACTATGGCCTCTAACATTATTGCAGCCTCTAACATTATTGCAGCCTCATCTCAACACCACAACACCTCTATCACCTCCATCACCAGCGACCTTCACTCCACATTACCACCAAGGTCATGACCTCCATACAACCAACCAAGATTCTCTATGATGCGCGAGCCATACCGCAGAGTGTTGTGCAGCCCTCAATGACTGCCTTTAGGAGATAGACGACCATCGAACAATGTGCATCGTGTATGACACAATACGCACTTATGGATCATCTTGTTTAATGGTCATCCATCTTCTGATGGTAGTCATCAATTGCTGCATAGCACTCTAATCCCTTTACAGCAATAGAGATGGCACAACACTCTATGGTGCAGCCACTAGACCACCGCTGTAAGGGATTAGGCACCCATTTTAAGATGCAAATGAAGATACTACCTAATCCTAGTCTCAAATCTAGGGTGGTAATCAAAACAACCCCATTGCATATCAGACCTAGACGATCCATTTAGTGCTAGGGGTGTGGATAGTACTAAAAATAAAGCCCTTATCGGGATCTTGATGGAGACGGGTAATGGCATAACTATCCTGAACCTCATTGGGGTATTTATTAAAATACTATCGTTTGCTTTTCTTAATTTAAAGTACTTTTTTTAAAAAATAATATTTCTATTTGTTGCATGTATTATTGTTAAACATTTGGCTATGTTTTAATGTGAGGTATTGAGATTTAATGTTATATTTATTTTGTTTGTTTGATTTGTATGCTGAAGAAATAGGATAATTTTTACAGTTTTACTTGCCCGACCCATCATAACCTAGAGATGGAGAGAGATGGATTCGAGGAATGCAGTATACCCACAGGGTGGGCTCAGGATGCCCCGGCCCACCTAGATGCTAGAGGTGGGGCTCAGGATGCGCCCCCCCCCCCCCCAAGTCACCATCCCTATTACCAGTGTGTTTATCCCACTCGAGAATAAGATGCCCAAGTTAGATGTGTGTCGGATTAAATATCTACAATCCAAATAAAACCTAGTTAATAACAAACAAGCTAGGCCAATGCGCATAGCTTGTGCCCAACTCCACATAATTCAAGCTTATGCACGGCTTCTTTACGAATAGAAATGCTCTCAGAAATGCTCATACAAATGACAATTCTAGATCCCACCCATGTATTTGTCCTATGGGCGGCGTAGCTTTACTCCTACCCCAGCAGGCGCCCACCTTGATTTTTTTAGGATTTATTTGCATGAGCGACATTACTTCAACACTTTTCTTTCTTCCAGTACATATTGAGCTTAACAAATTGTCTCCGTCTTTTATTATCCTACCAAAAAATAGTGCATGCTTTATTTAAGCTTGGAAGTGGCAAGCTTGGATAGCCATCTAATACGGCCGCCACTGACTCATGTCGTCTTCTTCTCCCACAGAACGAACAACTTGCTCTCAGCCAAAATAGCCATCAAAGTTTGGAAGTGGCAAGCGTGATGAGATCTTTCCTTAATATCTTCCCGGATGGATTCTTGGGAATGGCTGATGCAAACGCCACCTTCCGAATCCTCTTGTAAGGAGCCACCTGAAAATTTCACATTTGATAAGAATTAAGAACGCCACTTTTGACTTGGCCAATAACAACACTTATTACTGCTCTCAATCCACGGGCTCGCCTGCTTTGCCACGAACTCCCAGCACTCCTGTCTCGGACGAGTGGCTCCCAGCCTTCCTCGCCAAACTTTTCAATCATTTTTCTTAATGGATTGAGCAAGGAGGAGAGCTATCCCTTTAGAGGATTTGATCCGCTTCATCCCTACAATAACTTCAACTTCACCTAAGTCTTTCATATTAAAGTGATTAGAAATGTATTTTTTGATTTAAAATATTATTTTAAGAAAAGTTCTAAAGATTAGAATATCATCAATATATAAACAAAGGATCATACAATATCATCGATGATTTTGGAATAAACACACTTGTCATTATAATTGATGGAGAAAGCAAAACAAGGATGTTTCTATCAAACTTTTCATGCATTGTTTAGGTACATATTTTAGACTATATATGGACTTAACAAGTTTGCAAACTTTATTCTCTTGTCCCTTTATAATGAATCCTTCAGGTTGTTTCATATAGATTTCTTCATTTAGATCACTATTTAGGAATGTAGTCTTCACGTCCATTTGATGAATGATCAACTTATGGATGCAAGTAATGATAAAAAAGATTCTAAGGGTAGAGATTCTAACTAGAAGAAAATAGGTATCAAAATAATCTAAATCTTTTCTCTAGCTATTCCTCTTAGTCACTAATCTAGTCTTATACTTTTCTATTGATCCATTAGGTCCAAGCTTTATACGGCATACATACTTACAACCTAACGGTTAATTACTTGAAGGAAGATCAGTTAGGATCCAATTCTGATTTTGGATTATTGAGTTGAATTCAAAGTTAATAGTTTTCTTCTAGAAAGGGGCATTAGGTGAAGATATTGCCTTTACAAACCTAGAAGGTTCACCCGCAACTAGAAAGGTAAAGAATCCTTCACCAAGCTTCTTTTCCTTTCTAGTCCTTGTGCTTCTTCCAAGTTCAAAAGATCAAGGTTAGATATCTTTCTCTTTTTGAATCACAAGGAACCTCTGATTCGACAAAGATAGGGTTATATGATAGATTAGATTGAATTTGACTTGGGATTTAGTTTCTAAAAAGAAAGAGTATATATTGAAAATAGATAGCATCTCTAGCTTCGATAAGAGTATTAGAAGAGATGTTTATCTCGTTACTACAAGGAATCTATTGGTACTACTATCTAAAGAACCCTACAAAGATTGCATCTAAGCTTTTAGGGCCAATTTTTCTTTTTTTAGGTTCGAGTATGCCTACCTTAGCTAGGTACCCCAACACTTTTAGGTAATCTAATCTAGGAGTTCTATCCTTCCGATGTTCAAAATGAGTCTTATCGCTATCTTTGAAAGGTATTCTATTTAAGATATAATAGGTTGCTAAAAGGCTTCCACCCATGAGTTCTCGGATGCACCTAAATTGATTAACATTAACTTAACCATGTTTATTAGGGAGTAAGAAAGAGTTATCTCATGAATGATCCCATATTTTTGACAAAATAAAGCCTTCTCATGACCTATGTCTCTTAAGGATTTTCTCAGTCCGCTTTTAGCTTTGACCTTAAAGATTTTAAACATATTTAAGATTTTATTTTTACATCTAATTAGATATATGTAACAATACTCGGAGAAATTATCAATGAAATGTCACAAAGTAACGATTTTCTCCCCGATTTAGAATTGTGGTAGGGTCATTCATAAAACTATGAACTGGATCAAGAAAGTTAGAACTTTAATGAATACATATTTTCGGGTATTTTTGGCTTGAACATAGATTTTATATTTGAATTCAAATGAATTTTTGGGGTTTGGTTCAAGGTAGTCTTATGATAAATCTGATCAAAATTTAGATGGCCAAGCCTACCATGCCAGATATTTACAAGGTAGTCTTCTGATGGTGGCCATCAATGGCTACACAATACTCTAATCCCTTACAGCAGTAATGATGGCACAACACTCTACGATGCGATTTATGCATTGCAAACACTAGACAATCACTACTACTGTAAGGAATTAGGCACCCATTTTAAGATACAAATGAAGATGCTACCTAATTTTGTTCTCAAATCTAGGGTGGCCATCAAAATAGCCCCATTACATATCAGACCTAGACGATCCATTTAGTGCTAAAGGTGGAGATAGTATTAAAAATAAAGCCCTTATTGGGTTCTTGATGGAGACAAGTAATGGCAGAACCTGACTGAGGTATTTATTAAAATACTATCATTTTCATTTCTTAATTTAAAGTACTTTTTTTGAAAAATAATATTTCTATTTGTTACATGTATTATTACTGAACATTTGGTTTACTATGTTCTATATGTTGGAATCTTTGTTTAATATAATGTGAGGTACTGAGATTTAAAGTTATATTCCTTTTGTTTCTTCGATTTGTATGCTAAAGAAATAAGATAATTTTTGCAGTTTTACTTGCTCGCCCATTATAACCTAGAGATGGAGAGAGACATATTCGAGGATCTAAGTATACCCACAGGGTAGGCTCAGGATGCCCCGGCCCACCTAGAAGTGGGTGCAAGTTGGAGATAGATACGTGGTTTTTTTAGTCATGGAGCAAGTGGAGGTAATGACATGATAGCCCCATACTCCCACCCCCCCAAAGTCGCCATCCCTACCCGAATGAGAGATTTGGTTGATGATTGTGTTCCAGAGAGTGGCAACCCCTATTCCTTTTGAATTAGATCTTACCAGTGTGTTTATCCCACTCGAGAATAAGATGCCCGTGTGGATTAAATATGTACAATCCAAATAAAACCAAGCTCATTGCAAACAAGCTAGGCAATGCGCATAGCTTGTGCCCAACTCCACATAATTCAAGCTCTAAACATGTTCTTATGCACGGCTTCTTTACTAATAGAAATATATATGCTCACAGAAATGCTCATTCAAATGACAAATCTAGATCCCACTCACAGAAAAGCTCCTACCCCAGTAGGCGCCCACCTTGATTTTTTTAGGATTTATTTGCCTGAGCAACATTACTTCAGCACTTTTGTTTCTTCCAATACATACTGAGCTTAACAAATCCTCTCCGAAGTGCCATCTTTTATCATCCTTAAAAAATAAAAAAGTGCATGCACCATTTAAGCTTGGAAGTGGCAAGCTTGGATAGCCATCTAATACGGCCGCCACTCACTCATGTCATCTTCTTCTCCCACAGAACGTACAACAACGTGCTCTCAGCCAAAATGGCCATCAAAGCTTGGAAGTGGCAAGCTTGATGAGATCCTTCCTTAATATCTTCCCGGATGGATTCTTGGGAATGGCTGATACAAACGCCACCTTCCGAATCCTCTTGTAAGGAGCCACCTGAAAATATCACGCTTTGTAAGAACTAAGAACGCCGCCATTAATGGCTCTCAATCCATGAGCTCACCTGCTTTGCCACGAACTCCATCACTCCAGTCTCGGACAAGTGGCTCCCAGCCTTCCTCACCACGTATGCCATTGGGAACTGGCCCACTTCCCTGTCCGGGAACCTGCATCAAAATTTGCGCTTCGATTAGAATAGGTGCAGCGATTGCACGGTGCTGATTAACCACCGGTGAGTGTACAATGGGATTTTAGAGGGAGAGAGAGAGGGGTGATTACGGGATCACGGCGGCATCGGTGATCTCAGGGTGGCTCAGCAACAGTGCCTCCAACTCCGCAGGGGGCACCTACATGAGAATTAACGACCATCCAATTATGATCAGACGTCTCAAATTGAAACCATTGTAAGTTTAGACCTCATGGATGGACCCTACCTGGTATCCCTTGTATTTGATGAGCTCCTTGAGTCGGTCCACCACGAAGAGAAAACCGTCCTCATCAATGTAGCAAATATCTCCCGTCCTCAGCCACCCCTCTGAGTCCAATGTCGAGCTCGTCGCTTCTGGATTCTTGAAATAACCTAATTATTAAACATGGGCAAAACCGACATTTCTTTAAACAATTATTAAGATTCGGTATAAAAAATTAATTCCCAGCATTTGGTATGACTGCAATTTAATAATAAATATTTATTTTAGTATTATTTTAATTTTTATATATGAATATATTTTTTTATATAATTAAGGATTTATTGGGATATTCCTAAAAAATATCCTATAAAAATCAGATTTGTCGGCTAAAATCCCAACCAGCTGGCATGTTGAAAAAAAATTTATAAATTTTTCTTTTCTTATGGTAAGATTCGAATTTGAGGCTGGTTGTTTGATATTAGCTAGACTCAAATAAAAATTTAGTGAACAAATCTAGTAAAAGATTCAGTCCAAATTCTACTTAGTTATCCGAGCAAACTCTAATTACTTTTTATAACATAATTACAGCTACAACACAGGCTAAGAATATTTTTTAAAAGAAAGAAAGAAAGAAAGAAGACTTTGGTTTCCCGCATACCTTTCATGACGTAGGGACCCCGGATCCAGAGCTCCCCGGTGCGTTTGACCGGCAAGGACACACCGGTGTCCGGATCCACAATCCTGGCCTCCGTGTTGGGCGACAGCAGCCCCGCCGTCCCGAACCGTCGGCTCTCCTCCGCCGAGTCCGTGGACGCCCCGATCCCCGTGCTCTCCGTCAGCCCATACCCCTGCAAAATCTCCACCGCCGGATACTTCTCCCGGAACCCCTCGATCACCTCCCTCCCCAGCGGCGCCCCGCCAGACAGCACCCGTCGGAGCCGCCCCAACGGCAGCGGCGCCGCCTGATTCAACATCGCCACCAGGATCGGCGGCACCAGCGGCAGATACGTCGCCCCGTACTCCCTGATCGCCCGGATCATCTCCCCCATCTCGAATTTTGATAAGATCACCACCGTGGATCCCGATCCCAGCAGCCCCGTCGCGAACGCCGCCAGGCCGTAGACGTGGAACATCGGGACGGTGCAGATGAACGTCTCCGGCTCGCCACCGCCCTCCTCCAGCTTGAACCGGTTAAGGATGATCTGGACCATCGAAATCAGATTCCGGTGGGTCGCCACCACGCCTTTGCTGGTCCCGGTGGTCCCGGAGGAGTACAGAAGCGTTGCCGTGTCGTCCTGGCTCACCGGCTCCCGCCGGCGCCTGAGATCGGGCTCCATCGCCGTCAATTCCTCGATCGTGTAGCGGATGCGGGCATCGTCGCCGGCGATCCGGCAGTCCTCGAGGAGGACGATGGGGAAATCGCGGTCGCGGGGGAGTTTTCCGACGAGGGGCCGGATGACGAAAGCCAGGATCGGGTCGGAATCGGAGATTTGCTTGGCGATTTCTTGTGGGGTGTTTAGGGGGTTGGTGGTGGTGAGGACGGCGCCGAGGGACATGACGGCGAGGGAGACGACGGGGAAGTGCAAGGAGTTGGGGGAGAGGAGGAGGACGACGTCGCCCTTGCGGACGGAGAGGCGGGAGGAGAGGGCGGAGGCGAGGGCGGCGACGGAGCGCCAGAGGGCCGGGAAGGAGACGCGGCGGCCGGTGGCGGCGTCGATAAGGGCGGTGGTGCCGGAGTGGCGGCGGGAGGAGAGGAAGGTGGTGACGTCGAGGTGGGGATCGGAGGGGAGGGGGACGGGCTTGCGCTTGCTGTAGAAGATGGAGTTGGAGGGGCAGAAGCCGCTCCGAGGATCCACCGGTAACCCGTCCGTGCGGTGTGCCATCGCCGGAAGCTGTTACCTTCCCTCTCGTTTCTCCGGCTGTGGGGTGGGGAGCGGAGAGCAGTTTAGACTTTGCACCGGGTTTTGGGATTAATGTTGGAGCCTTCACTGAAAGAAGACTTTGTCTAAATCTAATAGTAGCTGCTTGGAAAACACTTAGCATAAGTTTTTTTTGTCGGATCATCAAAGATTGGTAAAATTACAGTAGTGTCGATATATCATTTTAATATTTCATCTAAAGAAAATATTTTTTATTTGACAAATATATTTTAGAAAAAGTTTATGTTAATTTCAATTGATTTCAATTTTTTGGGACTACAAATGAGTTGAGAAAAGTCTCGACGCAAGCTTTTTATGCTTAGTTAATCAACTTTGTAATGAACCAAGCCGGGTTTTTAAAATATTGCAACTGGTTTTTATTTAAACTTGCTTTTTATAAGCTAAGATAGTGTTTGGCGAGAGTACGAAATCTAGAAAGATATACAAATAAATAATAAATTTGTAAGAGTAAACATATAATTTTAAATATTTATTATTGTATAGTACAATTTTTTTTGTTTATATTACAATAGTTTGCAGTAATAAAAAATAATAAAAATTAATAAAATAATAGCTATTATAAATTTTTTATGGGGTGGGTAAAATTGTTATTGCAGTTGTTATAATGGTTATAATTTATAACACCATCTTTTGAGACCATGATGATCTGGTGCGCATTTTGAAGCCCAGGTCAACTAGGACACGAAGATATTTTAAGAGTGGGATAGGGAACAAAGAACACGTGTTGAACGCGTAAAGGGCGGTGGGCCCGGTCGCGAAATCTAGCGAAGCAGCGGACAGGCTTGTTATTCACTTTAGCCTTCTGACACGTGCCTCACGGGTGGGACCCGCATGATAATTGGCTTCCATTGGCTGTTGGGGTGGTAAAGTAGTCAAATGGTAAGACGAAATTCGCTGTCACGTGACTACGTTAGCTGCACATTCTTTTATTTTCTTTATTTTTTTATTTTTTTTTTTGGCTCACACACAATATGGATAAATGCGGCCAATAAAATTAAAAAATAAGAATCCACGTAGGGGCTTAGGTATGGGACTTTAGTTTCCCATATAAATTCATTAGAATGGTTAGTAATAAAAGAGACAATCCAGTCAACAGCACTATTTGTCTCTCGGTAGATGTGCATGGCCAAGTGGAAGCCATACTTTTCTAGAAGTCTGCAAATGTTATGGAGCAGCGGCCCTCCCTCCGCATCGCTTTTCCGATTCCGAACTTACTCGATCATCATGGTCGAGTCCTTTTTGAAGAAGATCCGATCTACACCTAGCTTCCGCCTCGTGAAGGTAATGTCCTTCCAATCAGTTCTGAGCTCGGCACAACCAGCAAACATGTTGAAGATACGCCGACTCTCGGCCATCATCAGTCTACAACTCTTTTCCACATTAGTGCTATAGTTTAAGTTTATCTTTAAAAAGTTAGGGGACGAGGGCACCTAGGAGACGAGCAAAATCCACTGCGTCGGCTTTTTCGCTGGGAGCTATCGTTTTGAGCAGTTGGGCTTTATGTGGGTAGTCAAAAGGTAAAAGAAGTATGTGTATCATGTGGTACAAGGAAAAAAAAATGGGCACCACTCTTTGACCGTTGGCGACGCCAAAACGGACCAGGATGAGGCATTCAACGATCAAATAGCGGCTTCCTCTTCCCCAACGGCGTTTGCCGTCTTCAGATTTGAGTACAGATCGTCAGGGGTGTGCCTTTCTCGCGGAAAAAACAAAGTAGGATTCAGCTTCCTTCCCCGTTGGATCACCCACGGGTTGCTTTGAGATCTATATACATAGATAAAAAATAGTGTTTGTAGCATTTTGAGATCTATGCATTGGGTGATCTAATGTTGGATTCGTACGAAGAAAGGTAATTTTTTTCTTTTTTTGTAAAAAAGATGCAATCCTAGCCGAGCAAGCACTACCATAGCTCACCGTTCTATTCCCTGCCTTGCACTCCAATGGATTTGGACTGTATCTTTTGTGCTACAGAATGATTGATCCTGTTTCACAACATATGGCATTGGATCGCAGCTTGCATAGATTTCAAAGTGCTTCAAACTCTTTCGTTCATCTATATGCACATATCTCAAAGCAGCTATTGCACGACCAATATTGGGCATATGAGAAGTAGGATGAATCCGTCTCTTGTGCGAAAGATACAGCCCGGGGATTGGTCCATGACAAATGCTAGATGAGTGAAAATAAGGTCCCGTTTGAAACCGGCGTAAAGGGGGTTTATCCCCGTTTAAACCCCGGATAGCAGTCAAACATAGGGAGCTGTCTCCTTGGTCTAGCTTATCCCCCATTTTTTGTGAACACAGACTTATCCTGGATAAACAGGGTCTAGTCTGCATGGGTGGGGTTCCGGCGACAAAAGAGAGATGAGATCGAGGCCGGTATCCTCAGCTCCTCTCACATCCCTTATTTCCTCTCCTAATATTTCACTGTTCTTTTGCTTGAATTTTTGGTCTCAGTTGGCTCTTGTTTTTGCTTGCAACTAAAGTTAATTTAGTGATGTTAATGAACACTTGTAAACAATGTGATACTTTTTAGTAAAAAGCATCTAAATGATGCAACTAAAACCCATGTTTCTGTTGCTTTTAGCATCTGTCTCTAATTAGGGTTCATATGCTATAGTTGATTATATTATGTATGGTCTTGTACCTCACCAATATTTGAGTCTACCGACATGTCTGCTAATTATAATCTTGTTTATTGTTGTTCTAAGCCTTGTTTTGTCATGGTAATGTCGAGTGTTTCAGTCTGCTCGATCTTTGCCTAGCAACCATTATTATTTATCATTGTCTTCTATTAACATATACCTTTGTTCAGGTTCCTTCATTACATATGCTAGAAAGTAGATACATTAAGTCTGCCCTCCTTACACAATGAATATCATTTCATTGTGTGAATCCATATGTATCAATGAATATCACTTCTTTCGGAGCATGATTATGTCTAACATGTGCACCTCTTCATAATTTGAAGTTGCTCAATCACTGTACTTATGCAAGATTTTCTAGCAAGCATTTTGATGTATAGTTATATATGATCCTTAGTCATGAAGGCTAATGGTTGAAGCCTAACTACTTAAACAGCACTAATGCAAATGCGCTATACTTCATTTCATTGCTTTGCATTGCTTTGCTCTACATGCTTGGATGTACAGTTTCTTCATATGTAACCTATATGGGTTCTTTAATAAGCCAATAAGGTTAACTATATTATAACTAGAGATTTGATTAATGCATACAGAAGGGGTCATGTGGTCTATTTTCCTCGCCAGATACCTGCAGATTGCCTCTCTCATAGTATTTAACTCAATGTTTTATGCGGTGAGATTTATATTTGGATGGTGATTTTTGCATTCATTTGATGCTTTTAAAGACTTATGATCCCCTGCTGCCCTCCTGTGCATTTATTCTATTGTTACTAGTGAACTGCCTATGCTTCTTGACAGAAATCTGGTTATTTGATCAGGGCCTTCATATGCTTCTTTTTACTCCTAGCAGCCTATGTTCGCATTCGGCATGTAACAAAATACCTTCCTTGCGAAGGTACATGTAACTGCCATAGATTTGCATCTTAGAATTTAAATGCTTGTATTTAGTTAATAAAGACATGTTTAATATATCATGGCATGGTGGTAATTGGATGATATATATGGTTGTACTATGGTATGCTTGCTATAAGCTGCTTGTAAATGTTGAAAATGCCAACCGATACGATTATTGATATCCTGACAATGTTTAATATATAATATAGTTTGATGGATTAATTTAGGAAAAATTATAGGGACACCTCCTCAATTTGGGCCAATCTCACTAACACCCCTCGATTTTAAAAAGTTTCAAATAAGTCCTTCAAATTTTCAAACTGTTTCAAACTAGTCCTTCGACTCTCCGACCAGCGGACTGTATTAACCTACTATTTTAATTGACGAAAGTGCCCTCATTCTCTTGTTGGCTATTCCAACAACTTTTTAAAATCTATATAGGTGGATGAATAATCCAAGTCATTTACTCATCCATATGGTTGCTTTGAGATTTGTACAGGTGAATGAATAAACCTAATCATATACTGGTCGCTTTGAGGTCTATACAGGTGGATGAATATTCTGATCATCCACATAGTTGCTTGGCGATCTATGTAGGCAGATGAATATTTCAATTGCTTCGAGATCTATACAGGTGGATAAATAATCTGATCATCCACTGATCGCTTCGAGATCTATGCAGGTGGATGAATATTCGGATCATTCATGCAATTTTTTAGAAATCTGTGCATGCAAACGAATATCTCTAGATTGCTTTGAGATTTATGCAAGTGGATGAATAATTTTGATTATTTACTAATTACTTTAAGATCATTGCAGGCGGACGAATGTCTGGATCATTCATCTGTGCAGATGGATGAATATCTGGATCATCTGTGGTTGCTTTGAGATCTATGCAGGCATCATCCCCTTCTTCCACTCAGATTGCCTCTTCTCCTCTTCTTCTTCCTATTCCTCGATGTTGCTAGTTGCCAGCTGCTAGATGCCAGTGGAGAGCACATGCGACAGTATCAATAAGCCTCTCGCAACAACATTAGTGCACCACTCCCCCATTTGTCGCAAATCCCTTTCTTCTCCCCAAAGTACAAGGGTCCTCACTTGCCCAAACCCTAATTTTTCCCCAAGTTCCCCTATACTCTCAATCTCCGACCCCAAATTCCGCCCTAATGATCTTTGAGGGAACCTAGTTTCGATTTTTTTGTCGTCCCAATCCATTCTAACCCACCAAACTCCGATCTCTCGGGCTCGAACCATCCACAGCACCCCCCTCCAACCCTCTCACCTCTATTGGAAGTGTTGGGATCTCCGATAGTCGAATCCCCCCGTCGAGGGTGGGGGTGGCGCTAGCTATGGTCAGGGTAGAGAAGAAGCCCTCCCCCATCTCCCTATTTACATGAATGTAGGTCATCCACCCAGCTTTGTGATCTATGCATGATGGATGAATAATTTGGATCATCCATGCTATCTCTCTGAGATTTGTATAGGTGGATGAGTAATCTAGATTATCTAATAGTCACTTTGAGATTTGTGCAAGTGAATGGATGATCCTAGTCACGCACTAGTCACTTTGAGATCTATGCAGGTGGATGAATGGAGGAGATTGGAGCACTTTGAAATCTATGCGGTGAATGATCCAGCGGTGCATTCACACAAAAGAGAGTGAGTCCTGACACCACTATGCAATAAGTGATCCAACGGTGGATCCGTTTACGATATGAAAGATAGTTTCATCACAATACAATTTTATACTACCATATGATAGTCATGTGATACCACTCTATTAACAGAGATAAATAACCGATTTAGAACAGTTTGCAAACTTGAGGACCTAGTTGAAGCTTGTTAAAGTCAAGGGGGCGTAAGTGAGATTTATCCAAAATGAAGGGGGTATTCCTGTAATTTTATCTTGAATTTATATTGAATGTTTGAAATAGCACTTTTGTGTAATATGTGCTTGAATAGACCTCATAATCTTGACATGAATCATTGTGTCTGTAGACTAGTTTGGTGAACCCCT